>NC_067247.2:94969137-95272167 GCF_019359855.2 Lolium perenne
AAGATCGATCAGGTTGGCTAGAATAGCAATAAAATGCTGCTCATTAGGAAAATGCATGCCATGTACGATAGTATACATCCAGTAAAGAAGTCTATACTGACATAAAAAACTACTTTGGGGATGAGAGTCAATTGGGGCATCTACAATACTGAAAATCTTGCTCGTAGATGATTTTGGCTAAGAGGGTTTTACTCACATTACACGTGCAACTTTCCTTGTCTGAAAAACAAGTTCCAATAAAGGGAGAGGAAAGAAGAGGGCATTGTGGGCGAGATTGAACACCTTTTTTATGTGTTAAGCTGAGTCCTCGTTTAGCTGAGGATTTCGACTTATGCCTAACAGCTCAACACACCCACAAATAATTCTCCTTGCGCGCACCACCGTCAGCAAAAATAACAATATTAGCACGCAAGATTAAGAACGAAGTGAATTTAAGTAACTTGGTAAGCTTTTCAAGCAATATATTCAGAGAAAGAGCACACATGTTTGGCTCAAAATAATCATAAGAGAAGAACAATAAATCTAAGGCACACACTTCATCGGCAGAAGGGGCGCGACACCACATGGATTCATACCTTGAGTCGACGCTGGCTCGTAGAAGGGCAGTGATGTCTACTTCCCCCTCCTTTTCCTGTAGACAGTGTTGGGCCTCCAAGAGCAGAGGTTTGTAGAACAGCAGCAAGTTTTCCCTTAAGTGGATCACCCAAGGTTTATCGAACTCAGGGAGGAAGAGGTCAAAGATATCCCTCTCATGCAACCCTGCAACCACAAAGCAAGAAGTCTCTTGTGTCCCCAACACACCTAATAGGTGCACTAGTTCGGCGAAGAGATAGTGAAATACAGGTGGTATGAATATATATGAGCAGTAGTAACGGTGCCAGAAAATAGCTTGCTGGCGTGTAGTTGATGGTGGTAGTATTGCAGCAGTAGTAACGCAGTAAAACAGTAAACAAGCAGCGATAGCAGTATTTAGGAACAAGGCCTAGGGATTACACTTTCACTAGTGGACACTCTCAACATTGATCACATAATAGAATAGATAAATGCATACTCTACACTTTTGTTGGATGATGAACACATTGCGTAGGATTACACGAACCCTCAATGCCGGAGTTAACAAGCTCCACAATAATGCTCATGTTTAAGTAACCTTATAGTGTAAGATAGATCAAAAGACTAAACCAAGTACTAACATAGCATGCACACTATCACCTTCATGCATATGTAGGAGGAATAGATCACATCAATATTATCATAGCAATAGTTAACTTCGCAATCTACAAGAGATCATGATCATAGCATAAACCAAGTACTAACACGGTGCACACACTGTCACCTTTACACACGTGCAGGAGGAATAGAACTACTTTAATAACATTGCTAGAGTAGCACATAGATAAATTGTGATACAAACTCATATGAATCTCAATCATGTAAAGCAGCTCATGAGATTATTGTATTGAGGTACATGGGAGAGATGAACCACATAGCTACCGGTACAGCCCCGAGCCTCGATGGAGAACTACTCCCTCCTCATGGGAGCAGCAGCGGTGATGAAGATGGGGGTGGAGATGGCAGCGGTGTCGATGGAGAAGCCTTCCGGGGGCACTTCCCCGCTCCGGCAGCGTGCCGGAACAGAGACTCCTGTCCCCCAGATCTTGGCCTCGCGATGGCGGCGGCTCTGGATGGTTTCTGTGGTTTTCGTCAATCGTATCAGGGTTTTCGATCCAGGGGCTTTATATAGGCGAAGAGGCGGCGCAGGAGGGTCGAAGGGGCGACGACACCATAGGGCGGCGCAGCCAGGGCCTGGGCCGTGCCGGCCTATGGTCTGGGGGCCCAGTGCCCCCCCTCTGGTCCTTCCCGGGTGTTCTGGATGCTTTCGGTGAAAATAGGAACTTGGGCGTTGATTTCGTCCGATTCCGAGAATATTTCGTTACTAGGATTTCTGAAACCAAAAATAGCAGAAAACAGCAACTGGCACTTCGGCATCTTGTTAATAGGTTAGTTCCAGAAAATGCACGAATATGACATAAAGTGTGCATAAAACATGTAGATAACATCAATAATGTGGCATGGAACATAAGAAATTATCGATACGTCGGAGACGTATCAGCATCCCCAAGCTTAGTTCTGCTCGTCCCGAGCAGGTAAAACGATAACAAAGATAATTTCTGGAGTGACATGCCATCATAACCTTGATCATACTATTTGTAAAGCATATGTAGTGAATGCAGCGATCAAAACAATGTATATGACATGAGTAAACAAGTGAATCATATAACAAAGACTTTTCATGAATAGTACTTCAAGGAAAGCATCAATAAGTCTTGCATAAGAGTTAACTCATAAAGCAATAATTCATAGTAAAAACATTGAAGCAACACAAAGGAAGATTAAGTTTCAGCGGTTGCTTTCAACTTGTAACATGTATATCTCATGGATATTGTCAACATAGAGTAATATAATAAGTGCAATAAGAAAATATGTAGGAATCAATGCACATTTCACACAAGTGTTTGCTTCTTGAGGTGGAGAGAAATAGGTGAACTGACTCAACAATAAAGGTAAAAGAAAGGTCCTTCAAAGAGGAAAGCATCGATTGCTATATTTGTGCTAGAGCTTCTATTTTGAAAACATAAAGAGAGCATAAAAATAAAGTTTTGAGAGGTGTATGTTGTTGTCAACGAATGGTAGCGGGTACTCTAACCCCCTTGCCAGACAAACCTTCAAAGAGCGGCTCCCATTTTATTTTATTTTGGGTGGCACTCCTTCCAACCTTTCTTTCACAAACCATGGCTAACCGAATCCTCGGGTGCCTGCCAACAATCTCATACCATGAAGGAGTGCCTTTTTATTTTAGTTTTATTATGATGACACTCCTCCCAACCATTGCTTACACAAGCCATGGCTAACCGAATCCTTCGGGTGCCGTCCAACAATCACATACCATGGAGGAGTGTCTATTTTTGTTAATTAATTTGGGACAGGGAATCCCATTGCCAGCTCTTTTTGCAAAATTATTGGATAAGCGGATGAAGCCACTAGTCCATTGGTGAAAGTTGCCCAACAAGATTGAAAGATAAACACCACATACTTCCTCATGAGCTATAAAACATTGACACAAATCAGAGGTGATAAATTTTGAATTGTTTAAAGGTAGCACTCAAGCAATTTACTTTGGAATGGCGGAGAAATAGCATGTAGTAGGTAGGTATGGTGGACACAAATGGCATAGTGTTGTTTGGCTCAAGTATTTTGGATGCATGAGAAGTATTCCCTCTCGATACAAGGTTTAGGCTAGCAAGGCTTATTTGAAACAAACACAAGGATGAACCGGTGCAGCAAAACTCACATAAAAGACATATTGTAAACATTATAAGACTCTACACCGTCTTCCTTGTTGTTCAAACTCAATACTAGAAATTATCTAGACCTTAGAGAAACAAAATATGCAAACCAAATTTTAGCATGCTCTATGTATTTCTTCATTAATGGGTGCAAAGCATATGATGCAAGAGCTTAAACATGAGCACAACAATTGCCAAGTATCACATTACCCAAGACATTTATAGCAATTACTACATGTATCATTTTCCAATTCCAACCATATAACAATTTAACGAAGAAGAAACTTCGCCATGAATACTATGAGTAGAAACCAAGGACATACTTGTCCATATGCTACAGCGGAGCGTGTCTCTCTCCCATAAAGTGAATGCTAGGATCCATTTTATTCAAACAAAACAAAAAACAAAAACAAACCGACGCTCCAAGAAAAGCACATAAGATGTGATGGAATAAAAATATAGTTTCAGGGGAGGAACCTGATAATGTTGTCGATGAAGAAGGGGATGCCTTGGGCATCCCCAAGCTTAGATGCTTGAGTCTTCTTGATATATGCAGGGGTGAACCACCGGGGCATCCCCAAGCTTAGAGCTTTCACTCTTCTTGATCATAGTATATCATCCTCCTCTCCTGACCCTTGAAAACTTCCTTCACACCAAACTTCTCATAAACTTCATTAGAGGGGTTAGTACATAATCAAAAACTCACTGTTCAGAGGTGACACAATCATTTTTAACACTTCTGGACATTGCTCAAAGCTACTGGAAGGTAATGGAACAAAGAAATCCACCCAACACAACGAAAGAGGCAATGCGAAATAAAAGGCAGAATCTGTCAAAACAGAACAGTCCGTAAAGACGAATTTTGAATAAATACTTCCGTTGCTCAGATCAGAAAACTCAAAACTAATGAAAGTTGCGTACATATCTGAGGATCACGCACGTAAATTGGCATATTTTTCTGATTTTTCTACAGAGAGAAAATCCCAGATTCGTGACAGATAGAAATCTGTTTCTGCGCAGAAATCCAAATCTAGTATCAACCTTCGATTAGAGGCTTCACTTGGCACAACCAAACACAAAACTAAGATAAGGAGAGGTTGCTACAGTAGTAAATAACTTCCAAGACACAAAATAAAAACAAAGTACTGTAGCAAAATAACACATGGGTTATCTCCCAAGAAGTTCTTTTCTTTATAGCCATTAAGATGGGCTCAGCAGTTTTAATGATGCACTCGCAAGAAATAGTATTTGAAGCAAAAGAGAGCATCAAGAGGCAAATTCAAAAAACATTTAAGTCTAACATGCTTCCTATGAAAAGGAATCTTGTAAATAAACAAGTTCATGGGGAGCAAAGTAACAAGCATAGGAAGATAAAACCAGTGTAGCTTCAAAAATTTCAGCACATAGAGAGGTATTTTAGTAACATGAAAATTTCTACAACCATATTTTCCTCTCTCATAATAACTTTCAGTAGCATCATGAGCAAACTCAACAATATAACTATCACATAAAGCATTCTTATCATGAGTCTCATGCATAAAATTATTACTCTCCACATAAGCATAATCAATTTTATTAGTAATAGTGGGAGCAAATTCAACAAAGTAGCTATCATTATTATTCTCATCAAGTGTAGGAGGCATAGTATAACAAAATTTACTCTCCATAGTAGGTGGCACCAAAAGACCACTATCATTATAATCATCATAAATAGGAGGCAAAGTATCATCAAAGAAAATTTTCTCCTCAATGCTTGGGGGACTAAAAAGATCATGAAAACCAGCTTCCCCAAGCTTAGAACTTTCTATATCATTATCAACAATGGTGTTCAAAGCGTTCATACTAATATTACTACCAGCATGCAAATAAGATTCCATAGGTTTTTTAATTTTCGCATCAAACAATCCATGTTTTAAATCAGGAAATAGAATAAGAAGATCATTCTTGTCCATTATGCCAAACTAGTGTAAACAAGAAACAAAAAGTTGCAATTGCAGGATCTAAAGGAAATAGCTTCGAGTACTTACAATGCCGGGAAATAGCTTAGTAGCCGAGGTCCGGAGTGTGAGTACCTTTTACCTTTCCTCCCCGGCAACGGCGCCAGAAAATAGCTTGATGTCTACTTCCCCCTCCTTTTCCTGTAGACAGTGTCCAAGAGCAGAGGTTTGTAGAACAGCAGCAAGTTTTCCCTTAAGTGGATCACCCAAGGTTTATCGAACTCAGGGAGGAAGAGGTCAAAGATATCCCTCTCATGCAACCCTGCAACCACAAAGCAAGAAGTCTCTTGTGTCCCCAACACACCTAATAGGTGCACTAGTTCGGCGAAGAGATAGTGAAATACAGGTGGTATGAATATATATGAGCAGTAGTAACGGTGCCAGAAAATAGCTTGCTGGCGTGTAGTTGATGGTGGTAGTATTGCAGCAGTAGTAACGCAGTAAAACAGTAAACAAGCAGCGATAGCAGTATTTAGGAACAAGGCCTAGGGATTACACTTTCACTAGTGGACACTCTCAACATTGATCACATAACAGAATAGATAAATGCATACTCTACAATTTTGTTGGATGATGAACACATTGCGTAGGATTACACGAACCCTCAATGCCGGAGTTAACAAGCTCCACAATAATGCTCATGTTTAAGTAACCTTATAGTGTAAGATAGATCAAAAGACTAAACCAAGTACTAACATAGCATGCACACTGTCACCTTCATGCATATGTAGGAGGAATAGATCACATCAATATTATCATAGCAATAGTTAACTTCGCAATCTACAAGAGATCATGATCATAGCATAAACCAAGTACTAACACGGTGCACACACTGTCACCTTTACACACGTGCAGGAGGAATAGAACTACTTTAATAACATTGCTAGAGTAGCACATAGATAAATTGTGATACAAACTCATATGAATCTCAATCATGTAAAGCAGCTCATGAGATTATTGCATTGAGGTACATGGGAGAGATGAACCACATAGCTACCGGTACAGCCCCGAGCCTCGATGGAGAACTACTCCCTCCTCATGGGAGCAGCAGCGGTGATGAAGATGGCGGTGGAGATGGCAGCGGTGTCGATGGAGAAGCCTTCCGGGGGCAATTCCCCGCTCCGGCAGCGTGCCGGAACAGAGACTCCTGTCCCCCAGATCTTGGCCTCGCGATGGCGGCGGCTCTGGATGGTTTCTGTGGTTTTCGTCAATCGTATCAGGGTTTTCGATCCAGGGGCTTTATATAGGCGAAGAGGCGGCGCAGGAGGGTCGAAGGGGCGACGACACCATAGGGCGGCGCGGCCAGGGCCTGGGCCGCGCCGGCCTATGGTGCAGGGCCCAGTGCCCCCTCTGGTCCTTCCGGGTGTTCTGGATGCTTCCGGTGAAAATAGGAACTTGGGCGTTGATTTCGTCCGATTCCGAGAATATTTCGTTACTAGGATTTCTGAAACCAAAAACAGCAGAAAACGACAGCGGCACTTCGGCATCTTGTTAATAGGTTAGTTCCAGAAAATGCACGAATATGACATAAAGTGTGCATAAAACATGTAGATAACATCAATAATGTGGCATGGAACATAAGAAATTATCGATACATCGGAGACGTATCAGGCAGCCGCGCCTCGAGGATGTCGGGGACGTCTCCACCTCGGTCTCACATGTGACTGCTTCTCGGCGGGTGGTGCGCCGCGCCATGTAGAAGATCTATCAAGAGAGGAGAGCCCGATGATGCTACCGACGCCTCAACCTTGATAGCACCGACCTGTTGCTCCGCACCGAGATGCGCCACGTGCAAGATTTAGCGGATGCACCAATTTTAGAGATATGTCATGATCATTGTAACAAATTTCAACGTGATGATGATTTGATCTTGCACTCGGCCTTGGACATAAGAACTAGTACAATCTCACAATTTTTTTATCATTATCCTTTGCGAGATTTAGCGGATGCGCCAAATTCAGAGAAATATAATGATCATGGTAACACAATTTTCAATGTAATGATAATTTGATGTTGCACTCGACCTTGAACATAAGTACTAGTACGGTCTCACAAATTTGTATCATTATACTTTGCAAGTTTTAGCGGATGCGCCCATTTTTAGAGGTAGATCATGATCATGGTAACACATTTTCAACGTGATGATGATTTGATGTTGCACTCGGGCTTGAACAGAAGTACTAGTACGCTCACTCAAAATTTTAGCATTATACTTTGCAATAGATGCAACAATTTCAGAGATAGATCATGATCATGGTAGTAACAAATTTTCAACGTGATGATGATTTGATGTTGCACTCGGCCTAGAAGAGAAGTACTAGTACGGTCTCACAATTCTTTTTATCATTATACTTTGCAAGATCTAGCGGATACACTAATTTCAGAGATAGATCATGATCATGGTAGTGACCGATATTCAAGGTGATGATGATTTGATTTTGCACTCGGCCTTGAACAGAGGTACTAGTACGGTCTCACAATTTTTTATCATTATAGTTGGACAGTAGCCAAATTCAAAATCTCATAGCGGCAAAACTTCCCGCCCACAAAATACAAAAATTTCACACGCTTCCAAATTCCCATTATAACCCTCTGGAGATGGCAGCAAAGTCGGTTGGTGGGGGGGTCTGCCCGTCATTTTTTCGATCACCACCTCCCTAGCCCGGAAACCCTCCCAAAAAAAATTCATTTCCCCCAGACCACCCACCGGAACTTCCCAAGTCCCTCTCTCTCCCACCTCCACGACCACCGCACCGGAACATCCCCGCCGGACTTCCCTGGCCTACCCAAGGCCTCGCGATCCTCGTCATCCGGCTGCCTGCCGGAGCCGCTTCATCGACGCCGTCATCAACCGGACCGGATCATCCCCGCCGAACCTCGAAACCATATGCTCATCCGGCCATCTACGCGATCGCTTCAGCTGCGGTATCGTCCACCCCACCGGAGCCGCTTCGCCGGATCCGTCGTCCACCGCATCGGATCTTGCTCACCGACACCACTGTGCATGAACCGGATCTGCTTCACCGGCGCCGTGCATGATCTAAACTCTTCTACTGTCGCTTTTCTATTGCTTGCCTGCAAGTTCTTGTTTAATCTTGGGGGAACCTGTTTGTGCTAATGACGCGCCGTTACATTTTTTGCAGATGAGATGAGTAACCATGAATTGTAATGGCCGTCTCTCCAACCCCAAGTAGCATATGTAGCGTACTTCATCACCGGATCTATGAACCCCAGGAAGATCTACTGTGACTCCCACATAGTGCTTCTCCTAATGTAAGTCCCTTGTTTTAGCGCCATGTTCTGGGTTCAGATGCTTGTTTGTCTGAAGCTCTTTTAGTTCATTCCTAGATATGACCGTAACACCTTGCCATTTTCTAGTTCATTGCTAACTTTAAGCGATTGAACATTTTGGTTTGCATTCCCTGCTCTGTAGATGTAGCCATCATAACTTCTATCTTGCTCAGTCGTTGTTACAAAAATTATAGGCTGCTACTATTTTGTTCATGCCAATCTTGTTCTCCCTGAACATGTTGGTTTGCATTCCCTGTACTACAGGTGATGCCATTGTTATTTCTATCTACTTCGTCGTAAGCTAACAAAGTAACTGCCTGCTATTAGTTCCTGCATGCTATCGCTCTGCTATCCTGCAGTACAAATTTATTTGAACTCGTCACAACAGCTACTTCCATCATAATTTTGTCTGCCATCTGATTCTTCAAAAGCTGCAATATTAACTTGTTTCTCCTAATTGGCATGACGCTCACATATAGAATGGTGAACATATTGGTGTGCATTCCCTCTTCTACAAGTTCACAGGTGATCCCACTATATTCCGTTTCTGGTCCATCCTAAGCCGTAGCATTAACTATCCTATATGTGTTGCTCATTACAACTTTATATTCCGAAACAAATTGATTTGTTTCCCTTATCTACAAGTTTATGAGTGATGCCATTATAACTCCTATCTGTTTTATTCCTAGCTATTATAGTAACATCCTGCTATTATTTAGTTCATGGCCAATTTTAAGTAATTGCACATGTTGGTTCGCATTCCCTGCTCTATAGCTTTTGGCATCGTAACTTCTATATTTGGTTTACATTCCCTGCTCTGTAGATCTAGCCATCATAACTTTATCTTTCTCAGCCGTTGTTACAAAAATTATGGCTTGCTACTATGTTGTTTGTGCCAATTTTTTACTCCATGAACATGTTGGCTTGCATTCCCTGTACTACAGGTAATGCCATTGTTTTGTATCTAGTTCATTGTAAGCTAACAAAGTAAGGACTTAGTTTGGCATGCTATCACTCTGCTATCTAGCCTGTAGTACAAATAAACTTGTCATACTACTAGATAATAATTTTGCGTGCCATCTTGTTCTTCAAAAGCTGCATTATTGACTTGTTTCTCTGACTTGGCATGACGCTCACATATGGAATGCTGAACATATTGGTTTGCATTCCCTCTTATACAAGTTCACAGGTGATCCCACTATATTCTGTATCTGGTCCATCCTAAGCTCCAGCATTAACTATCCTCTATGTGTTGCTCATTACAAGTTTATATCCCGAAACATCTTGATTTGCATCCCCTTCACTATAAGTTCAGGAGTATTATTTAGTTCACGGCCAAAATGAAGTAATTGCACTTGGCACATGTTGGTTCACATTCCCTCCTCTTTAGCTTTTGCCATCGTAACTTCTATTTTTGGTTTACATTCCCTGCTCTGTAGATGTAGCCATCATAACTTCATCTTGCTCAGTCGTTGTTACAAAATTTATAGCCTGCTACTATGTTGTTCATGCCAATCTTGTACTCCTTGAACATGTTGGTTTGCATGGGACTTCGGCGTAGTAAGTCTGCTGTTTCATTCTAACATGCTCTGTTATATTGGCTATTGGTATGCGGCATGCACTCTTTGTTTGCTTATTGTGCGCATTACAATGATCTTGTTATAACGATGAAATGATGAGTTCCAAATTCTTTGGCAAACAATATTGTAGTGTCTTTGCCTTTCCATTGTTGTTGTCTTAACTTGTAATGTCTTTGTTTCAGATATAGGTGCTGCATGGACAACTTAAAAGATTGCCGAATCGCTTCATTGTATTGCTAGGTTTAATTACCATTCAATTTCTTTGGGTTCTGTAATATTTTTTCAAAGCCTTGCAGCTGATGTAATATTTAGTTAGTTTTTATAGTTCTTTCGCGCATTTTTTCTTTGGTGCTTGTGGTAAGTGAGGCTATCCGACAGAAATCATGTGCTGCGTAAATATTCTCAGTATCTAAATCACAAATTCCCATCACTTAAACGGCCCAATTAAGCGAAATCACATATGTGTTGGCCCGCAAAATCCTAAAGCGCCTATTATGTCGGCATATAAGCACCAACTAAACGGGCTGGGCCACTTACTTATTGGGCCAGCCCACTTGCTTTAAGGTGGACCCCACCCACTACTGGGCCGGCCCAGTAATAGAAAAGTGGGCCCCACAAGATTATTGGGCCAGCCCGCTAACTCGTCGGGCCAGCCCACCTGATTTACCGTGGACCCCACATACTAATTGGGCTGGCCCACTAACTTGTTGGGCCAGCCCAAAAGCTTTTGTGGTGGACCCCACACACTAAATGGGCCGGCCCTTTAACAGGATAGTGGGACCCACCTGCGTTTTTGGCCCGGCCCACCATCTTGTTGGGCCGGCCCACTTGCTATATGGTGGACCCCACATACTAAATGGGCCGGCCCTTTAACAGAAAGTGGGACCCACCTGTGTTTTTGGCCCGGCCCACTATCTTGTTGGGCCGGCCCACTTGCTATACGGTGGACCCCACATACTAAATGGGCCGGCCCTTTAACAGGAAAGTGGGACCCACCTGTGTTTTTGGCCCGGCCCACTATCTTGTTGGGCCGGCCCACTTGCTATACGGTGGACCCCACATACTAAATGGGCCGGTCCTTTAACAGTAAAGTGGGACCCACCTGTGTTTTTGGCCCGGCCCACTTTCTTGTTGGGCCGACCCACTTGCTATAAGGTGGACCCCACATACTAAATGGGCCGGCCCTTTAAAAGGAAAGTGGGACCCACCTGTGTTTTTGGCCCGGCCCACTATCTTCTTGGGCCAGGCCATTTGATCTATTATGGACCCCACGTACTAAATGGGCCGGCCCGATAGCAGGTTAGTGGGACCCACATGCTAATTGGGCCGGCCCAATAACATCTTGGGTCGGCCCACTTGCTTTAAGGTGGACCCCACTTGGTAAATGGGCCAGCCCGATAACAGGAAAGTGGGTCCCACATGTCTTGTGGGCCGGCCCTTCTGCCTATTGACCGGTCAAACGAGTGCATTCGGCCCGGCCCACATGCTTACTGGGCCGGCCCATTAAAGTTTTGACCAGTCAACCTGAGAGGTTAGGCCCGGCCCACGTAACTAATGGACCAGCCCAGCTATATAGTTGACCGGTCAAACTAAGTCAGCTGGCCCGGCCCGCAAACTTAATGGGCTGGCCCGCTTAAGACGTGGCAGGCCTCGTGTGGGCCTACCATCTACCACGGGGTTTCAGCCGGTTAACGGCGTCTGCCACGTGTCAGTTTGCATGACGTCAGCAGTCAACGGGCTCCCGGAAACACTTCTGCAACGGTCCGATTTTCCGTGGCGGAAGGGCGCCCAAGCGCGACGAACCGAAAAAAACGTCGTAGGACTTTGCCTGACGCAGTTTCGACAACAGAACCCATGTCGTCGGGTTAGGCCCATAGGCGACGAAAAATACCCCTTAGCGGACGATTTTGGGACGTTGTCTATCATAACTTTTCTTGTAGTGATATGACAAATATATAATCGATCTCAACATAGTATTCAATATTCATCGGATCCCAGCAAACACAACATGTAACATTACATAATGATGATCTTGATCATGTTAGGCAGCTCACAAGATCTAAACATTAGGCACAAATTGGAGAAGACAACCATCTAGCTACTGCTATGGATCCATAGTCCAGAGAAGACAACCATCTAGCTACTACTATGGCGATGTAGAGGCCTCCGGTGATGATCTCCCCCTCCGACAGGGTGCCGGGAAGAGCTTCAGAACCCTCCCGAGCTAGGGTCTGCAATGGCGGCCGTGATGGAACTCTTCATGGATGGAGGCTCGGGTATTTAGGTTTTTCCCGAGATCGTGAATAAATAGGCGGAAGGGCGAGGTCGGTGGACGCCTGGGGGGGCCACACCACCCCTTGGCACGGGCCCCCTTGGCTACTCCATGGGGTGGCATGGCCGCCCTGTGGCGCATCATCGTCCCCCCTTCGGACTTCGTCTTCGTTACGGTAAAATATTGACTTCGGCTTTTGTTTCGTCCAATTCCGAGAATATTTCCTGTACAACATTTTTGAAATACAAAACAGCAGAAAACAGGGAACTGACACCGTGGCATCTTGTAAATAGGTTAGTGGTCGGAAAATGTATAAAAGTGCAATGAAGTGTAAATAAAACATATATGAATTGTCGTAAAACAAATATGGAGCATCAAAAATTATAGATACGTTTGTGACGTATCAATGGGTCCTAGTCATTATCATGTGTAAGTATATGAATCATTAATATATAAATGTCCCACCATAGCAATTAGATCATTGTTCCCCGACATAAATTCCTCTAATGCAACTCAAAGTATTGGAAAACGGTTTTGTCATTTTGTACCTTCCAACACTCATTCATTATTCTTGTCTGCCTGAAGCTAATTAGGATACTAGCAAAAGAAAAATATTCCACTTCAGGAAGCATTGATAGTGAAAACTAATGTTTGTTTCATTTGAAGTAAATACCTTCTTTTCAAAGCAAATTATATGATCTCCTGTAAGCAACGTTGATTCAAATAAAATATTTGTTGCATTGGAAGCAACACTTTTTTGTAAGAAATTATGTTCTTTTGTTGGAACCAATGTTGATATACAGCATATTTGTTGCATTTTTCTAGCCTTGGAGCAATATGGCTGGCCAATAGAAGCAAAACACTCACAAGAAAATTCACCAGCAGTAGTAAGATCGTCATGATTATTCCAAGGAAATGTTGTGTTAAGTTGCTTCCATTAACGATTTTGCTAAGCATCAGGGGACTGAGATCATGTTAAGTCTCATTCGTCCCAAACTATCATTGGATATGCATCCAGATT
This sequence comes from Lolium perenne, assembly GCF_019359855.2. NCBI lineage: Eukaryota > Viridiplantae > Streptophyta > Magnoliopsida > Poales > Poaceae > Lolium > Lolium perenne. The sequence continues at coordinate 94,982,646 of NC_067247.2, forward strand.
TGTGACAGGAACACACAGAACATGTGATGGACAAACATATGATGTGACTGAGATTATGTTAATAAAAAGCAGTATTTCCATGGTACAGAAATATACTAATAATTTGCTACTATATTTTATTAGTCATAAACAATGATACTTTCCTATTTCCTAAAAAGTAAGGGACTGTTTTGAATAGATTGGCAGTTTTACTAGAAGCAGTTACAAGAAAAGTAATCAAACCTGACAAGCAGGCCCACAAACACTGATAGTAATCGATTACTGATAGTATAACATGAAGTAATCGGTGGGAGGAGGTGGTACAAGTTGAAGGCAAAGTCTAGTATCTGTCGAAACATCGTGGTACAAATTTATATGTGGCTAGGGCTTACAATAACTGAACCTTTACCACGCCGAAACATTCGATAACTCTTATTTACTCTGATAGGTACAAATAGCCAATATAAGAGAGTTACGTATCAGTATAAGACATCTCTACGCAGACAAGATGGAGCGGTAAATTGAGTCACGAACAATGCCACGGTATATCCGTCTAGTTGATTCGATTTTTGAATTTGGTTGCTTCAAGCCATTTCCCAGCTCGGAGCGCTTGACCAAACACAGGTTCTACACTTTGGGAAGCAAAAACCGCAGACCACAAGAGAAACGGAGGAAGGAAAAAAAAAAACTCATTCAATTTCCCTCCCCCTTCAATGCCGCCCATCTCTCTCTTCCTCCTCCCGCTCCTCCTGCTCGCCGGCGCCGCGGCGGCGGCGGAGCCCCCGACCTCACCACCCCCGACGCCACCACCGTCGGAGCCCCCGACCCCGTCTCCACCTCCGCCACCACCCGCGGAGCCCCCGACCCAGACTCCCCCTCCGCCGCCGCCGCCGCCGGCGGAGAAGAACGGGACCCTCTACGAGCTCCTCCCGCTCTACGGCCTCCCCGCGGGCCTCTTCCCCTCCACCGTCACCGCCTTCTCGCTCGCCGACAACGGCAGCCTCACCGTCGACCTCGCGGGGCCCTGCAGCGTCCACTTCGAGTTCCTCACCTACTTCGAGGCGCGCGTCACGGGGGTCCTCCGCTACGGCTCCCTCACCGACCTCCAGGGCGTGCAGGTCCGCCGCTTCCTCATCTGGTTCGACGTCGTCCGCGTCAAGGTCGACCTGCCCCCGCCGCCGCGCTACGTCTACCTCGACATCGGATGGATCACGCGCAAGCTCCCCGCCACCGACTTCGAGACCCTCCACGACTGCGAGGACTCCAAGAACAAGTGCCGCCTCTCCTCCGCGCTCGCCACCGCCGCCACATGGTTCCAGGTCTGACATATTGGTTCCGCCTTTCCCGGTGCTATTATTTTTAGCTACTTCATCAGTTCGATGGATTGTTGATTTCTTCATCTCGATTAGATCATAGTAGATTAGATTAGTTTCGTGAGCGACTTGTATTCTGTCTAGAGACTTACTACTCCTGTCCTGTGGTAGTTGGTTTTGACTTGCTGTAGTACATTTTAGAGGTATTGCGTAATGCTCAAGGTAAACTAGCTCATAGCTGCTTCCTTTGTCCAAATCTTATATGGACAACGAAATTTGTGGCATAATTAATTACAAATTACCATGTGTGGCTGTGTCGTCTGCAAGTTTCCTGTAGTGGTCATAGACAAGATATATCTTATATATAGAGATGTTTTATACATATACCTGAAAAGGAATAAAATACTGCAATGCAAAACCATTATTTCAGTAAGCAAGCGTAATTGCTGGGTAGTGATATCAGTGAAGTGCAATATGCATGTTGATGTTCATGCATGGGACATGTCTTAGGTTTTTGGTGTTGTGCCACTCTTGAACTGAAGAAATGTAAATTGGAAAACACCACTAGATATGAGGATAACTCGTAGGGCCCATGGATAAATGGCAGTAAAACGTTTCAAAACTAGATGGTCTTTGCGATGGTACAGAGCAATGCCACCATAATATTAGTAACCATATAGATGGTTCGTTGCTTTATTCATTCCCTCTTTTGCCTTTCTTCTGCAAATTTGAGTGTGTGGCTGTTTTGTCTGCAGGTTTCCTATAGTGGTCATAAACAAGATATATCTTATATTTAGAGATGTGTTACACATTTACTTGAAAATGAATAAAATACTGTAATGCAAAACCAGTATTTCGGTAAGCAAGCGTGATTGCTGGTAGTGATATCAATGAAGTGCAATAGGCAGGCAGGTTGACCTTCATGCCAGTCTCGGGTTTGTGGTGTTGTGCCATTCCTGAACTGAGGAAGTGTAGATTGAAAAACACAATTTCATGCCAGTCTCGGGTTGGCACTGAAACGTTTCAAACTGGATGATCATTCTGATGATACAGAACAATGCTGCCGTAATAGTAACCGTATAGATGATTACTTTATTTGTTATTTCCTCTCATTGGCTAAAGTTAAACTTGAGGCCAGTCAATGTATGCACTTCTCTTTGACCAGATATTTATCATTTGATTATTAGGATAAAGATCCATGAGGTGTGATATTATTATTTCCTGAATTTTGCTTGCCTGCACTACTTTTCTTTCAAAAGATTGCACATGACTTGTAGATAATGCTGTTGGTTGTACTTGTACATCACAGAGTAATGAGGAATATGTCTTTATCATGTTACCAATGTTTCGATGTTCTAGCTAACTATTGTGTTAAAGTCTTGTTTCTAAATATTGTTACGAACCTTGCAGGACTTCTATGCCCAATTTTAGGGGATGCGGAAGGTCTATAATTTTGTGTCAGCATCAGATGAGGTAGATGCTCCAATCATTCTTGTTCGTAATCATACATTTTTAATGTACGGTGGATCCTCTTCTATGAGGCCCATATTGTTTGGGAGTATGCATGTGGCAATAGATCTGTTGCTATGACTATGAAGAAACATGCTCAATTTGATCAAAATTTAGTTTCCGCTCTTTAGAAGTACAGAGATCTTGCAGATCTCCTGGACTCTGGTTGCTTGTTTCATCTTGGAGGTCCATCTCATTATGCATTTTTGCTCATTTGATCTGTGTTCAACATCGATTGGCAAACTTCTCTATTTACAAACTCTACTTTTCTTCTGGGTCTTTGTTGTGATGAAACTCCTATATTTAGTTTTAACACTGTTCAGTTTAGTTAACATGCCTTAGATACTGTCACCACCAAATGAAAACGGTAACACTGGCCATCTCTTCTTCTGGACAAAAATAGTGAGTTGGATATAATATGTCATCCAAAACTTTGTCAGAATGGATCACAAAATATAGACAAGCTTGCCTTATTGCTGGTGGCAGATATCTGACAAGCACCCAAATGATAGGGGCATTCAATGCAGTAATGCGGAGTAGTGATGATGGCCTGGGGCCTTGCCGACAATTTGAGCTGTTGGTTGGTTTCTTGCACCATTATGTTGATGCGTAAGCATATCTTACTGGTCGTAGCATGTGCGAACTATTTGCTTACACTCACAATGTTACAGAACATGTACATAGTTTTTCTTATTGCATGTACCATCTAATGATTCAGTTAATTTCTCGTCACCTGGACTAATCTATACTGCCTATTTTCTGTAGCTTACGGCCTTCCGCGTCCTGAAGGAATTGGAGCACTAGCATTTGTTAGACATGGTGTATGTCTCTACGACTTCTTTATAGTACTCTTGCTGCAGTCTCAACTTTAGATCTGTTTGGGAGCCACGAGATCTTATGGAAATGTATTGGTTATTTTAGTCCAAACTGATGCTGCGTGCTCCACGCTTCAATACAATAACACTTCTGAAGTGGAGAGTGGTGTATGTGTCATCTTGTTGGAAACTGTGAAAGTCTCACCATCACTTTCCTCTTTGTGTGAGCAATGAGCACAGAGGTGTGCTACAGTAAGCAAATATCATCTAGATAAAAACTCAATATCGTCCCAGCAATAATATAATTTTGCGCAGAAAGACCAAATACTGCATTATATATAGGATTAATTTGATATATGCATATATCTTAGAGCATCTCTAGCCGCGTCCCCCAAAGGGATTTGGGGCGCGCCGGACAAAAAATGCGTTCCAGCCGCGTCCCCCAAAGCCCATTTTTGTCCGGCGCGGCTCGATACAGTGTCCAGCGCCCCGAGCCCGTCCCCGTCCCACATGGGACGCACCGGGGACGCCGAACACAACGAAAAGCGAGGTGAACCGAGGCGGGCTCCCACATGTCAGCGGCTCAGTGAAAAATCGTCTCCCACTCCCGCCAAATCCCGCCCCTCCCGTCATATCGCACCTATCCGCCGCGCATTTCTGGCCTCCCCCGCCGCCGATTCATTTCTCCTTTCCCCGCCGATTTGTTTCTCCTTTCCCCGCCGATTTGTTTCTCCCTCCCGCCGTCCACCCGCCGCCGCTACCTTCTCCCCATTCCATGACGCTGCCGGTAGCCCCCAAGAAGATGGCCAAGAAAGCGGCCAAGAAGCCATCGGGCAATGCGACGAAAGGGGCGAAAGCGCCGTTCGCGAAGCCGCGGAAGGCGCCGGCCCCGAAGAAGAAGCTGGAAGGATGGACCGATGATCAGTGGCATGAAGATTGTCTGCGCCGGAAGATGTCAACGGCGGAGCGGAAAGGACGGAGGGCGGCGGAGCAGGAGAAGAAGGCTCTGGCGGCGCGCCAGCACCAGCACTTAATGGCCGGGTGTCTCGCCGCCACCAACGCGAGCCCATATAGTACGAACGTGCCGGTGTACGTTCCGGGAGTCTTCTCGCCGCCACCAACGCAAGCCCATGATAAAGCCCATATAGTACTGGCAACAAGGCTGCCAAGGCCGCCTTGGCCGACGCCGCGTCGTGTGAGAAGACGCAGGCGTCGATCACGAAATGCCTCGCGGACGTCTCCTCGACCTTTCTCTCCCGCGCCAAAAAGAACGACGAAAGGTGGGCGGAGCTGCTCAAGAGGCAAGAGGAGAAATTGGAGCTCAAGAAACGCAGGGACGACATGTCCCTGCTGAGAGCGTTGACAGAGGGAATGTCTCCCTGGACGCGGGCGGCGCACAACTTCTTCAAAGGCCAGATCCTCGACGATATCGAAGCCAAAATGGCGGCGGCCGACGCGGCGGCCCAGGAAGCGGCAGCGGCAGCAACTGCGGCGCAAGAGCCGACTGCCGCGTCTTCGACTGCTATACCATCGTCAGCCTATGCGACGGCGGCGGAGGAGACGGAGCATGCACAGCACCAGCCAGATCGCGACGAGGTCGTCGTGATCGACGGGCCTGCGTCAACTCAGGATACGTCGCCGTCGACCAACCCCTTCTTCTAATTTAGCATGCACTATATGGTCTGTAATATGATCGCCGCTACTGTGATCGCCGCTACTCTGATCGGCGGGAACGATCTCTTTTGAATGCAAAATTTGAATTCTTGATTGGGGGCGGCCTTTGGGGGACGCGGCTGGGGAGCGACGTCCCCCAAAGACGGCACGAACAAAACACGTCCCCCAAACGCTTAATCCGACGCGGTTTGGAGGATGCTTTGGGGGACGCGGCTGGAGATGCTCTTATTAACCCTTATATATACTTTCAGGGTTTCAGCTCGACCTTTCTGTGGTGACGAACCATCAGGAAACCTATTTTACATTGTCAAATGACTTTTTAGATTAATAACAGCTAGGTTCTAATTTTAATAATTATAGTCATTACCACATTTTGATCTTAACACAAGGAGGCCATGACTTCCTTTCGGTAGCATTAGCACTGCTTGAGATACAAACTGATGCATCAACATGACCTTATTCTCCGAGGAGGTGCTATCCACATACTAATTATATCATCAACAGAGTAACAAAGCAGGGAGGAATACAAACAACATTGAACTATTCACGGTGACTCTCATATACGTCACTGCCTTCAAGCTCCATCTGATGCTAACTTGACTATTCTTGGAATTATGTTGAATTGGGTGGGCGATAGTCTCTGAATACAGAGGAAGAGCCACCGGATGCAGCAGGGGAAGGCGACGAGGCTACAAAGTTACTTCCTGGTAGTGATGCTGAAGGATGCCCGTGATGTCCAGTACCTGCGAAGCGAGATGGACTTGCTGTAGAGAAAGGACTTCGTGGAGTGTGGCCCTGTAAGATCACAAGTAATTATTGATCAAAACAAACAGAAGGACTCTGCTTTATCACAGAAATTCTTATATTGTAGAAATAACTCATCTAGCCAAACCCATCAAATTAATACTGTATAACACATTCTCAAGTCTCAGAACTTTCAGAATATCAGCATTATTTAGTACTACAATGTATATTCACTAATGTAGTTAGACTCACTATCTGCAGTCTCGTTTCACTTATTACCTAAAACTGATTTACTATAGCATCCAACAGAGGAATGTAGCTTAGAACTCGAAACATGAACAGTGCAACAACTTACAGAATTGTGGTGGAGAGAACCAAATGGAGACCTAGCAAGCGAGGTTGTTGAAGGAGAAATATTGTGAACATGATGCATGGGGCGTCCAGGTGTGCCCTGGTTGGAACCAGCATCTGACTCCCCAGCAAACTCGCTGAAATTGACATCAACGGTCATTCTAGGCACCTGTCTAGGAACAAAGCTTCCATCAGCTGCGTTTTCTGATGGTTGAGGCATGGCAGCACGCGACGAAGCCTGTATGCTACGCTTTCTGATTTCTTCTTCAGCATTTAAAATCTGTTCAAACAGCCAAACAAATGTGCTGAGTACATTGAATAGCGAATACCGATGACAAATTGCTCAAAGAAACTAAAATAGAGCATACAACCACTGATACGCTAATAATGAGACTTAATTTAGAGCTGGCTCATTTTAAATCATGCAATAAATTGCAAGTTATCGCTTATATTCTGAAGCGGTCAGATTACTTTCACAGATCAACAAGAAGATCGATATCCACAGAGTAATCCAACGAAGTACTACTACCATCCATTATCCGATCAATATCCGTTCCACTCTGGTACTAATAGAACTGTATACTCACGATGTATAGCATTTGAAGACAGTGCATGTGTAGCAACATGACTAATATCTTCCTAAAATACTTGGTAAGGAGAATAACAAGTGAAAGAAATGCTCCCTCCGTCCACAAAAGGATGTCTCAAGTATGTCAAAATATGAATGTATCTAGACATGTTTTAGTGTGTAAATACATAAAAGTTTAGACAAAGTTGAGATTTCTTTTTGTGGACAGAGGGGGTATTATAAATTGCATACGTTCAAACACCTAGTACGGATTTTGTCGTTTGACATGTCAGTTACTTCAGTTAAAATATACTCCCTCTGTTTCAATTTCAATTGCGCGTAAGTTTTTACCCTTTTTTCATATTAGTCTGTGTATTGCCACTCTAGGTGCACTCTCAGCAATTCTTTCCTATTCGGCTATTCTACCCCTCCTTTTCTGGTTGGGCCAAGAAAACGAAACGTCCCGATGCCCAAGCACCGAACGCACACATAGGGACAAAACAGTAAGAAAAAATAAAGCAATGCTCCACTACCTTTCCTTGCTATACGGGTCCAGCCTTCTGTGCAGACTACACTGGAACAGAGGGAGCATACACAAATCCAATTACTTTAAAGAACTTTTCCTGAACTTTCTACAAAAATTTCCAGATACTTTATTAGAAGTTGATGCATATTTAAACTAGGAAATTATTTAATTGTTTTTATATTCAGGATAGCAAGTCTAATATTTTTGGATTTAGATATTTTTCAAATGGAACAGAGACTCGTTTGAATCAGTGTCTTTCAAGTGGGTACTGAGTACATGACAGAAGTAGAGAAACCCAGAGAAATTATCAAATATGAAGTTGTCTACCACCCAATATTACCCAGTATTCAACATTCAGTCACGCATTTAAGTGAAAAAACAAAGTAGAAGCTATGGAGCACATAGCAACATGTTCTGAACCACAATCAAAGTCAACACAATAAGAAAAAAATCGAGTCAGCGCAATTAATACCTGCTTCAGCATCTGCACAAGATCGTGCTTTTTCTTACTTAAGGTATCTAGCTTGTCAGTCAACTCTCTCTTCCTTTCTTCAACTCCATCATGGTAACTCACCTATAATAAGAAATAAAATTCAGAGTCAGAGGTCCCAATGAAAAAAACAGAATGTAGATAGTCTGTGGTTAGGTGCCCAATTATGTGTGGATCGTCTGTGTGGTTAATGAATTCTACTAAAGAATCACAGAGCACTGATAAAATGTCCAAGTAAAACTATTAAATTGTTGTTCAACAAAGCTGGTGTTCAGAAGCAACCAGCAATATCTTGTATTCGCACCAAAGATCAGACTGTTATCGAGTGCAACAAAGAAGATTAATTGTCGAGTAAATCTCAAAAGCTTCATTCATATTCAAACCTAGAAACAGAACAGTCCAACCCAAGAATTTCATCCAATTTTCAGCACTGCTAAACATTTAGATTCTAATATAGAACCACCATAATGCTACGAACGTACCAATTCTAAAACTCTAAGAACACCAACGCATGAAGGAAAAGTGCACATGTTTCTTCCACATTCTGTGTAACCAGCAATGACGCAGGCGTGGTCACACTCAAGTGGACATGGTCCCAAGCAAGTGAAAAGAATCATAAAGCAATTGGGCAAGGGCCAATTTGACATTTACAATTAGTGATTAACACTTCACTATATAACTGTCAAATTTTATTTCCCATAGTACAGCATTTAGTTTGCAAAATGGGATGTCAAATTCAAATTCTATTCCAAGTGCATCTCTGAATTCAGGTAGGCCAAGATAATGCGTATAGAAGTTCATTTGTTTCCATAAGAATTACCATGAAGAAAAATACAAGATTACATCTCCAACATCCGTATGAAGGAAAAGTAGCCTTTTATGTTGTTAGCAGATATTTCTTTCGTTGCTTCAAACACAGAATCTAATGTTTAGCAACTAAACATGCTTCTTTCTTATTCTTCTGTAAACGCAAATATATTGGTCGATAAGTAGGAGTCGTGCTCATGTGCACGCTTGCTTACTGGTCCTTGCCAAGGAGCCAACTGTTGTCCCTTTATTATCGAGTAAATCGCAAAAGTTTTATTGCTTATTCTAATCTACAAACAGCAGGGGCGGAGCTACACCCCGGGCAACAAGGGCCATGGCCCGGGGCGCGGCAACTTTACCAGCTTACTACCTATACATATTTTCGATTTGGCCCGGGTATCAAATCTCCTTCTACGCGAACCTCACGCTACACTGATCGGCTGCTTTGCTGCGACTGCACTGATCCGCTGCCCTGCCTGGCTGCCTCCATCCCTCCATGCTTGCGCGACTGCTGGCCGGCGCTGCTCGATTGCTGGTGATGTGTTGTTCCTCTGCTCTACGACTTCGCTTTTCCTAGTACACTCCACTCAATCACTGGACTTGGTAATTGACTTGGCTCGGCTGCGGCTCCTACTTTGATTGAGCTAGTAGTACTTAATTGATTAATTCTATTCATCTCAGTGTCTAAAGTGAATTTATTAAATGACTGTCCAGACTTGAGCCGTTATTTTTGTAATCCCTCCGGCCTAAATTAATACTTATCGCAAATTTATTCAAATATAGACAAAAATAAGTCTAGATTTATTAAACCTACGACAAGTATTTATGGACACCTAGTCTTTTTTAATCCCGTATTACAACTTTTAGTCTTGTCTGATTTTCATTTATACGTTGTTGGATTCAGTTAAATTGTATGTTCATTTTGAAAATGGTACTAAATATTTTATGTTATGAGATGAGCTTCTTTGGAGTAGTTTTTCTGGGATTAGTTTTTGGCCCGGGGCTTGCTCCAATTCTGGCTCCGCCACTGACAAACAGGACAGTCCAACCTAGGAATTTCATCATATTTTCAGTACTGCTAAATATTTAGATTCTAATACATAACCACCACGAAAGTACCAATTCTAAATTCCGCAGGTGGACATCCTCCAATGACCTAAATCTCCCAAGCCAACAGTTATTGGACGTTTCGATGCGCGACAAAATCTCAATCTACATGCGACAAAATCTATATTTAGGGTTGATAGCACTTGGCACAATTTCAGCTACAATTCCATATAGAGCAGCAGGGAGCTACCAGAAGCCAAGAGTTTGAACAGGCCTCACCTCCGGGTTGGGGTCGAAGCCTTCGCTCTCGCCTTGGCCTTCTTCAGGATCCCCATTGCCGCTAGCATCCCCGTCTCCGACGACCACCTCCCCCGCATCGTCCATCTCCACATCCTCCACCGCCCCCTCCTCCTGCTCCTCCTCTTCTCCCATGTCCTCCCCTTGCTGGTGCTCATCCTGCCCCTCTTCCTCCCCCTCCTGCTGCTGCAGATCATGCCCTTCCTCTTCCTGCTGCTGATGCGGTTGCACATCATGCCCCTCCTCCTGCTGATGTTCCTCCTCCTGCTGATGTTGCTGCTGATCCCCGTCTACCTCTTCCGCCCCTCTCGCGGGCTCCGCGGCGGCTTCACCCAGGCGGGAGTTGGGCCGGTGAGCCCCCGCGAGGCGGGAGACGGCGAGGGAGCGGCTGCGGAGCAGGCGGCGGAACCGGGACGCCGAGAGGGTCGGTGGGGGCACCTGCCACTGGCGCGCGGCGTCGTCCCCGGCCCGGTGGAGGTTGCCGCGGTACATCGAGATCGCCACCATCTCCCTCCCCCTGCACTGCCTGCCTGCCTCCGCCGAAGTTTCGGGTGCGCACGGGCGGCGGCGGCGGCCGTGGGTTTCAGTGCCGCCGTTGGGCCTTATCGGCCGAGCTTTTTCGTGGGCCCTAACCCAACTCCCAGTTGGTTGGCCCGGGAGCTCCTCGCCACCGACCTGGTCGGTGGGTGGAAGGCACCGCACACCCCCCACGATCCAGTAATTTAGTGGGCCGCGGCCCATTGCATCAGGTGAGTTTTTTTTCCTTTTTCTTTCTTCTTTTCTGTTTTTTTCTTTTCTGTTTATATTTTCGTTTTTTAAAATCTAACACTTTTAAAAACTTTTTTCGAATTTGAACAGTTTTCTGAAATTAAAACAGTTTTTAAATTTGAACATTTTTTTGAATTTGAATATTTTTCAAAATTCGAAATTTGAACAATTTTTTAACTCGAATAATTTTCAAAATTGAACGTTTTTTGAATATGAACAAATTTCGAATTTGAACGATTTTTCGATTTGAACGATTTTCATATTTGAACAATTTTCAAATTTTCAAATTTGAACAGTTTTCGAATTTGAACGATTTTCAAATTTAAACAGTTTTCAAATTTGAACATTTTTTAATTTAAACATTTTCTCAATTTGAACAATTTTTAAAAATCAAAATTTTTGAATCTAAAAAAAATAAACAAAACTGAAAACAGAAAAAAGAAAAGAAAACAGAAAAAAGAAACCAGAAAAGATAAAAAAGAAAAAAGAAAAAACAAGGCTAAACAGCCACAAATGGGCCTGGCCCATACCCGACCAGGGGGTGTGCGGTGGCCGGTAGCCACCGACCTGGTCGGTGTATAGGTTTTGCCGTTTGGCCCTCCCGGTTTTCTGGCAAAACCTATACACCGACCAGGTCGGTGGCTACCGGCCACCGCACACCCCCTGGTCGGGTATGGGCCGGGCCCATTTAGGTCTGTTTAGGCTGTGCAGTTCGTTTTTGCTTTTTCTTTCTTCTTTTTTGGTTTCTTTTTCTGTTTTTCTTTTCTTTTTTCTGTTTTCGGTTTTTGTTATATTTTTTCAGATTCGAAAATTTTAATTTTTAAAAATTGTTCAAATTGAGAAAATGTTTAAATTAAAAAATGTCCAAATTTGAAAATCGTTCAAATCTGAAAACCGTTCAAATTTGACAACCGTTCAAATTTAAATTTTTGAAAAATGTTCAAACTTTGAAACTGTTCAAATTTTAAAATTGTTCAAACTTTGAAATTGTTCAGTTAAAAATGTTCAACTTTAAAAAATGTTCAAATTTTAAATTTGTTCAAATTTAAAACTGTTCAAATTCTAAAATTTGTTCAGTTTTCAAAATGTTCAAATTTTACGAAATATTCTATCTCAAAAAATAGTTTTGTGTTTCCAAAAAAGTTGTTAGATTTTAAAAATGGAAATATAAACAGAAAAGATAAAACAGCAAAAAGGAAAGAAAAAGGAAAAAAAGCTTACCTGTTGGGATGGGCCGCGGCCCACTGAACCGCCCCGAGTTGCGGGGGTGTGCGGTGCGTTGCACCGACCGACCAGGTCGGTGTATAGCTACTCCCCGGTTTTCTACCTAATGGACTTTTCAGATTGACAAAGGGCTTATTACAGCCACGCTGGGCCAGTTATTTATAGTTGGGCTATATACATAGTAAAACGCTGATCTAAACGTACAATTAGGCTAGTTATTGTGGGTAGTAACTTAAACTAGTAACCTGGTATGAGTAGATTTAGCAAAGCGCCAATCTTCAGGAGGGTCCGTTTGTGCAACGCGAAGCGCTCCCATGTTGACACGTGTCATGAGCGGAGCTGTCTCTGCGAGTGTAATTTTGCACCCGGGTGTACTTTCACGCACGTACTTTAGAAAGTGTATAACCCAAATGCACTCGGAAATTCAATTCGGCTCCCGGGTGCATATGCTCCCTATACCAAAAAATTATGTTTTGAAATGTCGAAAAATTTTGACAAAAAATTCTATATGTACATTTCCATAATATACGGTGTGTTTGTCAAGTTTCGCGAGGAATCAATATTTTTTGTGGTCTATGTAAAAAAGAGAAAATTTATCTTCTGAAAAGCATTATTTTAAGCATTGAATTTTGTCTTTTTTACACAAGCCACACGACAAGTCGATTTTTCATGAAACGACTTTGTGAGCGTGTAGCATGTGAAGATGTACGTACGAATTTTCCGTTTCAACTTTTTTGAAATTTTAAAATATGTGTTACATGCATTTCAAAATAAAGGGAGCATATGCTCCCATGTGCTAAAACACCACTCCGAAATGCACTTACAAATTCAACATCAGGTATCCAAAGGTACAACTATGGCGAGAATGCCAAAGTACACTAAAATACACCCATAGTAAAACACACTGGCGGAGCTTGGCAGAAACAGCTGGTTGGGCCAGCCCAAAGAAGATGACCATTTTTTTCTCTTTCACAGCCAAATATACCTTCAAACCCTTCACTATTTCGGGCTGAGTTGGGCGGGCCACGGTCTAGGTCGGCCACAACATAGCTCCGCCACTGGTAAAACATGAAGTATACCGAAGTATATAGTTGTGTTGAAACCGAAAGTATGTCAAACTACGCTCGTAGTGAGACCCGGAGTACACCAAAGTACAGCTGTGATGAACAGTTGTGATTGTTTTAGAAGTATAGTTCCCGAAACTTAGCAACATAAGATCTAGTTTTGAAAATCTCGGTGCGAGGATCAAAAAGTGAAAATGGTTGGAAGAATGGTTTTCAAGATAATTAATTTTAACAATGAAAAAAAAACTGTGCCAACTCACCCCTCCCGTAGCATTCTCGCTCATGACTCACTCCACTTTGCTTCTCATTGTGACAAGTATCATGTGCCGAGATAACTTTTAGTTCATTTTCTTGCGCAACTTGACTAAAAACAAACATAACACCGTTGTAAGACATGTTATGAAACGTCGAAGACTAACTGTCATTTGCAGTAGCAACACAAGCCAAGGACTTTTTTTTTTGAGCTGGAACACCTGATTCCATTACTTAACAGACACAGCAGACATGCTGGTCTTCAGAACAAATACATCAGCAGGCAAAGAGTTCAGCCACAGCGACTGGATCTCTCTCCTACGCACACCAACAGCTGCTAATTCATGTGCCAAAACATTACATGCCCTTGGGCAAAACGAAAAGGAAACAGACGTGAAATTCAGACGTAAGAAAGCACGCATGTCCCGATATACGGTCCCTTCTTCGGTGCGATCGAAACTTGTCTCCTGGAGGGCCTTGATTAGATTTTGGGCATCCGATTCAACATGGACATGTCCCATGCCCCAACTTGCTGCCGCTGACAGGGCTTCTTGACATGCGTGTGCTTCAGCATAAGCAGCGCTGCCCGCCTGCGCCAGAAAGCCAGCACCAGATCCTCTGACCACGCCATGTTGGTCTCGAATAACAAAGCCCCATCCTCCAGTACCTGTTTCCGCTGAAAATGATCCATCAGAATTTAGTTTAAGCACATCTCCCGACGGTGGACACCATTGTGGCTTGTTCATCACCCCGCTAGTGCCGACTCCCATTATCTGAATCCTCTTACAGTACTGTCGCGATTCGGCCGCCCAGTAATTTGCCTGTTTCACAGTACCCTCCACCGACAGTTCCAGTCCCTCTGAATTTAGTTTGTTCCTTGTAGTCCACCAGCGCCATAGAGTACAGCAGACCAAAATCCTATCGGCCTCTTTGAGACAGAGTATTTGTTGCACCACAGAAGCTGCAGTACTGTATGCGCACATTCGATCACAGACATCCTCCATCCCTATTAATTTCCAAACCTTCCTTACCTCCTTACATTTGAGAAAAAGGTGGACTCCGTCCTCATCAAATCTTCTGCAGCAGACACACAAAGTGTCACATTCTATCCCTCTCCTCTTGATGCTCATCTTCAGAGGTAGACTGTTATGGGCCAACCGCCACATGAATTGTTTGATCTTTGGAACTACTGCCAGCTTCCAAATATTATTCCACTGAATTTGCGCATCACCATTACCTGATCCACCTGGGTTATCTGGGTAATTGACAGTCATGTATAGGTGATATGCTGACTTGACTGTAAAGACCCCCTTTTCATCATAGTGCCATGCCGGGAAATCTTCAAAATCTTCCCTAACTGGGATTTTCAGAACAATGTTAGCATCTGCATCCCACAATGTGTCACGTACCAATTCCTCATCCCATTGGCCAGTAGCTGGATTTATTAGTTCATGAACCTTGGTGAGTAAACTCTGTCTCCTTGGGGTAATGGGAAGCCTCGAACCATCCCGAGGAAGCCAAGGGTCCGACCACAGGTTTACTTGTGTTCCATCACCAATCCTCCATACCAAACCCTCCTTGAGTAGCGACACACCTTTAAGAATGCTACGCCATGTGTAAGAAATACCAGGTGCTGCAGTAGCCTCAAGGATAGAAGAAGTAGGGAAGTATCTTGCTTTAAGCACCCTGCCACACAACGAGTTTGGATTATCCAATAGTCTCCATGCTTGCCTCGATAACATAGCCATGTTAAAACCATAAAGATCTCGGAAGCCAAGTCCTCCTTCACTCTTCGGTTTTGTCAATTTCTCCCAGCTCAACCAATGAATTTTGTTCTCATTCTCCTGCTGAGCCCACCAGTAGCGACATATCATCGTACTAATCTCCTCACATAGTGTCTTAGTAAGATCAAAACAGGACATCGCAAACGCTGGAATGGCTTGCGCACATGCCTTTATCAGGATATCTTTCCCAGCTTTAGACAACATCTTCTCCTTCCAACCCTGAATCTTCTTCCATACCCTATCCTTAAGATATGCAAACACTTTCGATTTGGATCTTCCAACATAGATTGGTAGTCCCAAGTACTTCTCTGTCCTAGCTTCAGCTCTGATATGCAGCTCGCCAAGGACCTGGTTCCTTCTTGCATTACTCGTATTCTCACTGAACATGACTGACGATTTGTCAAAATTAATGGTTTGCCCCGAGCACATCTCATATAGTTGTAGCACATTCTGCAGCGTCCTGGCACTTTCGCTAGTAGCTTTAATAAGTACCAAAGAATCATCTGCAAATAAGAGGTGATTAAAACTTGGCGCAGCATATACGGATTCCTTCCAAACTTCCATCTTCCTCCGCATGGTTCATTAGTGCTGAGAAACCTTCAGCACAAAAAAGAAAAAGGTATGGCGAGAGGGGGTCTCCTTGTCTCAATCCTCTTTGTGGAATAATCTCATCTGTTAGTGAACCATTTATTCGAATTTGATATTTCACTGTTGTCACACACATCATGATCAAATTAATCCATCTCTCCGCGAAACCAAGTCTCCTCATCATTCTCTCCACAAAGTCCCATTCAACTCTATCATAGGCATTGCTCATATCCAACTTGACTGCTGCATAGCCTTCCTTCCCCCGTCTCCTGGACTTCATATAATGTGTACATTCATAGGCCAACAGAATATTATCCGTGATCAAACGCCCTGGGACAAAAGCACTTTGGTTTGGAGAGATGATAGCATCCAAGATCAACTTCAGCCTATTTGCAAGGATCTTCGAGATGATCTTATACACCACATTGCAAAGACTAATGGGTCGGAGATCTTTCATACCTTCTGGATTGTTGATCTTGGGGATTAGAACAACACATGTATCATTCCAATTATCAGGCATGGGACCCCCATTTAACACATGCAGTACCTCTTCGGTCACTTTTCCTCCAACAACATCCCAGAACTTTTTGTAAAAAATGGAGTGCATCCCATCGGGTCCCGGTGCTTTGAGGTCTCCAATGCCATCAAGTGCCACCATCACCTCCTCATTGGAGAAAGGCTTGCACAAGGACTCATTCATCTCATCTGTTACCCGAGGTTGTACATGCTGCAATAATTCCTCCATCCGGGTACCTGGGGTAGATTGGAACAAATTTAAAAAATAGTTAGATGCCACCTCTTTCATGGCCTCCTCCTCCTCCACCAGCACCCCATCCCCCCTTCTTAACTTACTGATCCTATTTATTTTCCTCCTCTCTGTGGCTACTGAATGGAAATACTTTGTGTTTCTGTCACCCCCCTTCATCCAGTCAACATGGGCCCTCTGCTTCCAATAAGTATCACGTTGTTCCTCCAACCGACTCAACTTAAACCGAAGCACAGCTTCCCTTCTCACTTGTTCAGGTCCAATTCCTTCTCTCCTCCACCTTTCCAATTCCTTTTTCAGCTTGCATATCCGTTTATCTAGATCTCCCAGGACATTTTTGCTCCAATCCACCAGTTGCCCCAGTACACCCCTCACTCCTTCGACCACCCCTCCTTTTTTAACCTCCACCTCTAGCTCCCAAGCATTTTTAACAATTCCCATACATGCCTCCTCTTCCATCCACCGAGCTTCAAATTTTGGCACCCTGATCCGAGCCGAGCTACTCAATCTTTCCTCTGAACCATGCGTATCAACAACCACAGGTCGGTGGTCAGAGTGTCGAGGATCATCGTTTGTGACTTTAAACGCCGGGAACCTCTCCCTCCATTCTCGGGTTGCCACTGCCCGATCCAATCTTTCTCTAATATAACTGCTAGCCGAATGGCTATGATTTCGCCAAGTGAATGGATCGCCAACAAAGCCAAGATCATCCATCCCGCAGAACTCCAATGAGACCTTAAACTTATCCATACAACCCTGGGGCCGAGCCGCCCCTCCTTCCTTCTCCCACGAGTGTAGCACCTCATTGAAGTCACCACAACATAGCCAAGGTTTATTACTTTGATGTTTCAGATTTCTCATCAATTTCCATGTCTTATCCTTCCCATCAGACTTCGGCTCACCATATATTCCAGTAAAGCGCCACACAAAACCATCAGTCTCCGTTATCTCTGTATCAATATGGTATTTGGAGACAAAACCCACAAGCTTCAGATTGACTTCATTTTTCCAGAACAAAACCAGCCCGCCACTCCTTCCCACACAGTCTTTTACAATCATGTTTGGCATCCCAAGCTTCCACTTCAAACCCTCCAGCTTCTCCTTACACATCTTTGTTTCCGACAGGAACAATACGTCAGGGTCCACCTTCTTCTGGAGATCCAGAAGACCATGAATTGCCGGGTCGTTCCCCAACCCCCGGCAATTCCAGCACACACACTTCATTGGGACTCGCAGGGCTGTTTCGACAGCCCCGCTTCTTTGTTTTTGTTGCCAAATTCCTTCTTACTCTTCTTCAGCTCCTTCTGGTCATCCACATCCATAGCATCTGCAGTACGTTTCCTTCCTTGGTCATTGATACGTCTCCGACGTATCGATAATTTCTTATGTTCCATGCCACATTATTGATGTTATCTACATGTTTTATGCACACTTTATGTCATATTCGTGCATTTTCTGGAACTAACCTATTAACAAGATGCCGAAGTGCCAGTTGCTATTTTCTGCTGTTTTTGGTTTCAGAAATCCTAGTAAGGAAATATTCTCGGAATTGGACGAAATCAAAGCCCAGGGGCCTATTTTCTCATGAAGCTTCCAGAAGTCCGAAGGAGAGACGAAGAGGGGCCACGGAGGGGCCACACCCTAGGGCGGCGCGGCCCCCCCCCTTGGCCGCGCGGCCCTGTGGTGTGGGGCCCCCGTGCCGCCTCTTGACCTGCCCTTCCGCCTATAAAAAGTCTCCGTGACGAAACCCCCAGTACCGAGAGCCACGATACGGAAAACCTTCCAGAGACGCCGCCAACGCCGATCCCATCTCGGGGGATCCAGGAGATCGCCTCCGGCACCCTGCCGGAGAGGGGAATCATCTCCCGGAGGACTCTACGCCGCCATGGTCGCCTCCGGTGTGATGTGTGAGTAGTCTACCCCTGGACTATGGGTCCATAGCAGTAGCTAGATGGTTGTCTTCTCCCCATTGTGCTATCATTGTCGGATCTTGTGAGCTGCCTAACATGATCAAGATCATCTATCTGTAATTCTATATGTTGCGTTTGTTGGGATCCGATGAATAGAGAATACTTGTTATGTTGATTATCAAAGTTATGCTATGTGTTGTTTATGATCTTGCATGCTCTCCGTTACTAGTAGATGCTCTGGCCAAGTAGATGCTTGTAACTCCAAGAGGGAGTACTTATGCTCGATAGTGGGTTCATGCCTGCATTGACACTGGGACGATGTGAGAAAAGTTCTAAGGTTTTGTTGTGCTGTTGCAACTAGGGATAAAACATTAGTGCTATGTTCAAGGATGTAGTCACTAGTTACATTACGCACCATACTTAATGCAATTGTCTGTTGTTAGCAACTTAATCTTTGGAGGGGTTCGGATGATAACTTTGAAGGTGGACTTTTTAGGCATAGATGCAGTTGGATGACGGTCTATGTACTTTGTCGTAATGCCCAATTAAATCTCACTATACTCATCATGATATGTATGTGCATGGTCATGCTCTCTTTATTTGTCAATTGCCCAACTGTAATTTGTTCACCCAACATGCTGTTCGTCTTATGGGAGAGACACCTCTAGTGAACTGTGGACCCCGGTCCAATTCTCTTTCTTGAAATACAATCTCTTTGCAATACTTGTTCTCTTGTTTTCTGCAAACAATCATCTTCCACACAATACGGTTAACTCTTTGTTACAGACAAGCCGGTGAGATTGACAACCTCCTTTGTTTCGTTGGGAGCAAAGTACTTTGGTTGTGTTGTGCAGGTTCCACGTTGGCGCCGGAATCACTGGTGTTGCGCCGCACTACATCTCGCCGCCATCAACCTTCAACGTGCTTCTTGACTCCTACTGGTCCGATTAAACCTTGGTTTCTTACTGAGGGAAACTTGCCGCTGTGCGCATCACACCTTCCTCTTGGGGTTCCCAACGGACGTGCCAACCACACGCATCAAGCAAATTTCTGGCGCCGTTGCCGGGGAGATCAAGACACGCTGCAAGGGGAGTCTCCACTTCTCAATCTCTTTACTTTGTTTTTGTCTTGCTTAGTTTTATTTACTACTTTGTTTGCTGCACTAAATCAAAATACAAAAAAAATTAGTTGCTAGTTTTACTTTATTTGCTATCTTGTTTGCTATATCTAAAACACAAAAAAAAATTAGTTTACTTGCATTTACTTTATCTAGTTTGTTTTATTTACTGTTGCTAAAATGGCCAACGCTGAAAACACTAAGTTGTGTGACTTCACAACCACAAATAATAATGATTTCTTATGCACACCTATTGCTCCACCTGCTACTACAGCAGAATTCTTTGAAATTAAACCTGCTTTACTGAATCTTGTTATGCGAGAGCAATTTTCTGGTGTTAGTTCTGATGATGCTGCTGCCCATCTTAATAATTTTGTTGAATTATGTGAAATGCAAAAATATAAAGATATAGATGGTGATATTATAAAATTAAAATTGTTCCCTTTCTCATTAAGAGGAAGAGCTAAAGATTGGTTGCTATCTCTGCCTAAGAATAGTATTGATTCATGGACTAAATGCAAGGATGCTTTTATTGGTAGATATTATCCCCCTGCTAAAATTATATCTTTGAGGAGTAGCATAATGAATTTTAAACAATTAGATACTGAACATGTTGCTCAAGCTTGGGAAAGAATGAAATCTTTGGTTAAAAATTGCCCAACCCATGGACTGACTACTTGGATGATCATCCAAACCTTCTATGCAGGACTAAATTTTTCTTCGCGGAATTTATTGGATTCAGCTGCTGGAGGTACCTTTATGTCCATCACCCTTGGTGAAGCAACAAAGCTTCTTGATAATATGATGATCAATTACTCTGAATGGCACACGGAAAGAGCTCCACAAGGTAAGAAGGTAAATTCTGTCGAAGAAACCTCTTCCTTGAGTGATAAGATTGATGCTATTATGTCTATGCTTGTGAATGATAGGACTAATATTGATCCTAATAATGTTCCATTAGCTTCATTGGTTGCACAAGAAGAACATGTTGATGTAAACTTCATTAAAAATAATAATTTCAACAACAATGCTTACCGGAACAATTCTAGTAACAACTATAGACCATATCCTTATAATAATGGCAACGGGTATGGTAATTCTTATGGGAATTCTTACAACAATAATAGGAGTTCACCCCCTGGACTTGAAGCCATGCTTAAAGAATTTATTAGTACACAAACTGCTTTTAACAAATCTGTTGAAGAAAAGCTTGGGAAAATTGATATACTTGCTTCTAAAGTCGATAGTCTTGCTGCTGATGTTGATCTTTCAAAATCAAAAGTTTTGCCTAATGAGAATCATCATAATAAAATTGTTACTACAGCAAATGCCATTCAAGTTAGAATTAATGAGAATATAAGATTAATGGCTGAACTGCGTGCTAGGTGGGATAGAGAAGAAAATGAAAAACTAGTTAAAGAAAAGAATATAGCTAAAGTTTGGACTATTACCACCACTAGTAATGCTAATGCTACACATGTTGCTGCACCTCCTACTCATACTAATAAAAGAATTGGTGTTAGCAATGTTTCCACTTCTAATGCAAAGCGAAAAACTGCACTGAAACTGCTAAAACTGCTTGAAATCGCCTTTGATAAAGCTGCTGAAATTTTTTCCAACATTGGGGATGATGATCCCATTGCTTTAGATTATAATGGTTTGAATTTTGATGATTGCCACATCTCTGAAGTTATAAAGTTCTTGCAAAAACTTGCTAAAAGTCCTAATGCTAGTGCTATAAATTTGGCTTTTACGCATCATATTACAAATGCTCTTATAAAAGCTAGAGAAGAGAAACTAGAGCGCGAAGCCTCTATTCCTAAAAAGCTAGAGGATGGTTGGGAGCCCATCATTAAGATGAAGGTTAAAGATTTTGATTGTAATGCTTTATGTGATCTTGGTGCAAGTATTTCTGTTATGCCTAAGAAAATTTATAATATGCTTGACTTGCCACCGCTGAAAAATTGTTATTTGGATGTTAATCTTGCTGATCATTCTACAAAGAAACCTTTGGGTAAATTTGATAATGTTCGCATTACCGTTAACAATAACCTTGTTCCCGTTGATTTTGTTGTCTTGGATATTGAATGCAATGCATCTTGTCCCATTATATTGGGAAGACCTTTTCTTCGAACTGTTGGTGCTGTTATTGATATGAAGGAAGGTAATATAAAATATCAATTTCCTCTCAAGAAAGGTATGGAACACTTCCCTAGAAAGAGAATGAAGGTACCTTTTGATTCCATTATGAGAACAAATTATGATGTTGACACTTCGTCTCTTGATAATACTTGATACACACTTTCTGCGCCTAGCTGAAAGGCGTTAAAGAAAAGCGCTTGTGGGAGACAACCCATGTTTTTACCTACAGTACTTTGTTTTATATTTATGTCTTGGAAGTTGTTTACTACTGTAGCAACCTCTCCTTATCTTAGTTTTGTGTTTTGTTGTGCCAAGTTAAGCCGTTGATAGAAAAGCAAGTACTAGATTTGGATTACTGCACAGTTCCAGATTTCTTTGCTGTCACGAATCTGGGTCCACCTCCCTGTAGGTAGCTCAGAAAATTAAGCCAATTTACGTGCATGATCCTCAGATATGTACGCAACTTTCATTCAATTTGAGCATTTTCATTTGAGCAAGTCTGGTGCCATTTTAAAATTCGTCAATACGAACTGTTCTGTTTTGACAGATTCTGCCTTTTATTTCGCATTGCCTCTTTCGCTATGTTGGATGAATTTCTTTGATCCATTAATGTCCAGTAGCATTATGCAATGTCCAGAAGTGTTAAGAATGATTGTGTCACCTCTGAATATGTCAATTTATATTGTGCACTAACCCTCTAATGAGTTGTTTCGAGTTTGGTGTGGAGGAAGTTTTCAAGGATCAAGAGAGGAGTATGATGCAACATGATCAAGGAGAGTGAAAGCTCTAAGCTTGGGGATGCACCCGGTGGTTCACCCCTGCATATATCAAGAAGACTCAAGCGTCTAAGCTTGGGGATGCCCAAGGCATCCCCTTCTTCATTGACAACATTATCAGGTTCCTCCCCTGAAACTATATTTTTATTCCATCACATCTTATGTGCTTTTTCTTGGAGCGTCGGTTTGTTTTTGTTTTTGTTTTGTTTGAATAAAATGGATCCTAGCATTCACTTTATGGGAGAGAGACACGCTCCGCTGTAGCATATGGACAAGTATGTCCTTGGTTTCTACTCATAGTATTCATGGCGAAGTTTCTCCTTCGTTAAATTGTTATATGGTTGGAATTGGAAAATGATACATGTAGTAATTGCTATTAATGTCTTGGGTAATGTGATACTTGGCAATTGTTGTGCTCATGATTAAGTTCTTGCATCATATGCTTTGCACCCATTAATGAAGAAATACATAGAGCATGCTAAAATTTGGTTTGCATATTTGGTTTCTCTAAGGTCTAGATAATTTCTAGTATTGAGTTTGAACAACAAGGAAGACGGTGTAGAGTCTTATAATGTTTTCAATATGTCTTTTATGTGAGTTTTGCTGCACCGGTTCATCCTTGTGTTTGTTTCAAATAAACCTTGCTAGCCTAAACCTTGTATCGAGAAGGAATACTTCTCATGCATCCAAAATACTTGAGCCAACCACTATGCCATTTGTGTCCACCATACCTACCTACTACATGGTATTTTCCGCCATTCCAAAGTAAATTGCTTGAGTGCTACCTTTAAAATTCCATCATTCACCTTTGCAATATATAGCTCATGGGACAAATAGCTTAAAAACTATTGTGGTATTGAATATGTAATTATGCACTCTATCTCTTATTAAGTTGCTTGTTGTGCGATAACCATGTTCACTGGGGACGCCATCAACTTTTCATTGTTGAATTTCATGTGAGTTGCTATGCATGTCCGTCTTGTCTGAAGTAAGAGAGATCTACCACCGTATGGTTAAGCATGCATATGTTAGAGAAGAACATTGGGCCGCTAACTAAAGCCATGATCCATGGTGGAAGTTTCAGTTTTGGACAACAATCCTCAAATCTCAAATGAGAAAATTATTAATTGTTGGTATATGCTTATGCATAAAAGAGGAGTCCATTATCTGTTGTCTATGTTGTCCCGGTATGGATGTCTAAGTTGAAGAATAATCAATAGCGAGAAATCCAATGCGAGCTTTCTCCTTAGACCTTTGTACAGGCGGCATAGAGGTACCCCTTTGTGACACTTGGTAAAAACAATGCATTGTGATGATCCGGTAGTCCAAGCTAATTAGGACAAGGTGCGGGCACTATTAGTACACTATGCATGAGGCTTGCAACTTATAAGATATAATTTACATGATGCATATGCTTTATTACTACCGTTGACAAAATTGTTTCATGTTTTCAAAATCAAAGCTCTAGCACAAATATAGCAATCGATGCTTTTCCTCTATGGAGGACCATTCTTTTACTTTCAATGTTGAGTCAGTTCACCTATCTCTCTCCACCTCAAGAAGCAAACACTTGTGTGAACTGTGCATTGATTCCTACATACTTGCTTATTGCACTTATTATATTACTCTATGTTGACAATATCCATGAGATATACATGTTACAAGTTGAAAGCAACCGCTGAAACTTAATCTTCTTTGTGTTGCTTCAATGCCTTTACTTTGAATTATTGCTTTATGAGTTAACTCTTATGCAAGACTTATTGATGCTTGTCTTGAAGTGCTATTCATGAAAAGTCTTTGCTATATGATTCACTTGTTTACTCATGTCATATACATTGTTTCGATCGCTGCATTCACTACATATGCTTTACAAATAGTATGATCAAGATTATGATGGCATGTCACTCCAGAAATTATCTGTGTTATCGTTTTTACTGCTCGGGACGAGCAGAACTAAGCTTGGGGATGCTGATACGTCTCCGACGTATCGATAATTTCTTATGTTCCATGCCACATTATTGATGTTATCTACATGTTTTATGCACACTTTATGTCATATTCGTGCATTTTCTGGAACTAACCTATTAACAAGATGCCGAAGTGCCAGTTGCTATTTTCTGCTGTTTTTGGTTTCAGAAATCCTAGTAAGGAAATATTCTCGGAATTGGACGAAATCAAAGCCCAGGGGCCTATTTTCTCACGAAGCTTCCAGAAGTCCGAAGGAGAGACGAAGAGGGGCCACGGAGGGGCCACACCCTAGGGCGGCGCGGCCCCCTTGGCCGCGCGGCCACGTGGTGTGGGGCCCCGTGCCGCCTCTTGACCTGCCCTTCCGCCTATAAAAAGTCTCCGTGACGAAACCCCGATCAGAGAGCCACGATACGGAAAACCTTCCAGAGACGCCGCCAACGCCGATCCCATCTCGGGGGATCCAGGAGATCGCCTCCGGCACCCTGCCGGAGAGGGGAATCATCTCCCGGAGGACTCTACGCCGCCATGGTCGCCTCCGGTGTGATGTGTGAGTAGTCTACCCCTGGACTATGGGTCCATAGCGGTAGCTAGATGGTTGTCTTCTCCCCATTGTGCTATCATTGTCGGATCTTGTGAGCTGCCTAACATGATCAAGATCATCTATCTGTAATTCTATATGTTGCGTTTGTTGGGATCCGATGAATAGAGAATACTTGTTATGTTGATTATCAAAGTTAAGCTATGTGTTGTTTATGATCTTGCATGCTCTCCGTTACTAGTAGATGCTCTGGCCAAGTAGATGCTTGTAACTCCAAGAGGGAGTACTTATGCTCGATAGTGGGTTCATGCCTGCATTGACACAGGACGATGACGAGAAAGTTCTAAGGTTGTGTTGTGCTGTTGCCACTAGGGATAAAACATTAGTGCTATGTTCAAGGATGTAGTCACTAGTTACATTACGCACCATACTTAATGCAATTGTCTGTTGTTAGCAACTTAATACTGGAGGGGGTTCGGATGATAACCTGAAGGTGGACTTTTTAGGCATAGATGCAGTTGGATGACGGTCTATGTACTTTGTCGTAATGCCCAATTAAATCTCACTATACTCATCATGATATGTATGTGCATGGTCATGCTCTCTTTATTTGTCAATTGCCCAACTGTAATTTGTTCACCCAACATGCTGTTCGTCTTATGGGAGAGACACCTCTAGTGAACTGTGGACCCCGGTCCAATTCTCTTTACTGAAATACAATCTACTGCAATACTTGTTCTACTGTTTTCTGCAAACAATCATCTTCCACACAATACGGTTAACTCTTTGTTACAGCAAGCCGGTGAGATTGACAACCTCACTGTTTCGTTGGGGCAAAGTACTTTGGTTGTGTTGTGCAGGTTCCACGTTGGCGCCGGAATCACTGGTGTTGCGCCGCACTACATCTCGCCGCCATCAACCTTCAACGTGCTTCTTGACTCCTACTGGTCCGATTAAACCTTGGTTTCTTACTGAGGGAAACTTGCCGCTGTGCGCATCACACCTTCCTCTTGGGGTTCCCAACGGACGTGCCAACCACACGCATCAGTCATCTACCCTCTCCCCCTCCTCTTCTGTACCTTCCTTACCCGCCCGTGGGAGCCTCCTGAATCTACCTCCCTTCCCATTTCCTTCCTTAACACCGACACACCTCTCTCCTTCCCCGGCCTTCTTCCCTTCCTTCCCATCCTCTAGGTTTGCCTTTTCTCCTCTACATGCTCCCTCAGCCTCCTCTATCACCATCAACGTCCCAAGGCCATTTAAATTGTCCCTGGTTAGTGTTTATTTTGCTGCTCCTCTCCTCCCTCCTTCAAAGGCCTAATGACCTCCTTCCCATCGTTTCCTCCATGTGGACCACTCGGCACTAGCTTTTCGTTTCTCCTCCAGGATGGACCATCACTACCCGGGATGCTCCCACTACTACCCCATCCGTAGCCACCATAGCTCCTCCTTCCCCCACTGTCATTCCATCCTCTCCGTCCCTCTCTTCCCAAACTCTTCGGTGGTAACCACTTTAGCCAGTTCCCATACTTAGGTTCTTCTCCTTTGCTAACCTTTATATTGCACTCTTTGTCCACATGACCGACAATGCCACATACATGCCAAAAATCAGGTAGAAACTCGTGCTGAAACGTGCACCAAATGGTTCTTCCCTTGTCATCCACCTCCAAGGTTGTACCCCTCATAAGGGGTTCAGTAATGTTCAGTTTCACCTTGACCCTAAGGCACTTTCCGACCGCCATCCCATCTTCCACACCCTCCATCTCCATGAATTCTCCAACTCTATCTCCCACTAGTTCGCCATTCTGTCTACTCATCATCCCCAAAGGCATCTTGTAGACTCTGATCCAGATCGGGATGGTTTCAAAACCATATTCCTCCGCAGTTTTCGTCGGATCAAAATCTTCAAGCACAACCAGGCTCTTATCGAACATCCAGGGCCCATTCTCCACAGCTTTCTTCCGTCCTCCCGCCTGAAGAAAGGTAAAAAGGAACACATTCTCTCCAATCTCCTTGCACTCAATACCTCTCATCGGACACCAGATGGGCCCTAATGCACTCTTGATCGCCTCAGTAAAGACCGGTTTGCTTGCCAACACCTTCCCCACCGCCTTTTCATGCTTGCTGTTGTTGCTCCTGGACAGCGAGCCCTGTCCAACTTTCACTCCCCTGCGTTCTGCCTCCGACAGCTTCAAACCCCTCATCATCCCCTCTACCCTGTCCATCTCTTCCTTCCCCGCCTACCCTGCTGACCCGAGCACTCTAGGTGAAGGTGTTTTACGATCACGCGCCCTAGCACATGTGAAAGGTCTATGGTGATGGTGAATGGGTGGATTTAACACGGAAGGCACCAGAGCCGCGAACCAGGCACGGTGAACCCTCCTTTCCCCGACCAGGAGAAGGAGAAGACTGAGAATGGGGTTGTGGCGTGGACTCGTCGGAGACGGGAACGGAGACTGGTTGCTAGATCTGATCGCCGCCGGTTCGCCAAACTGTTCGCCCGAGAATTACGGAAACCAACCGTCACCCTAGGGACAAGCCAAGGACTTGTCAGAACAAAAAAACACAAGCCAACAACACCCATGCACCGACACCGACGAGAACAACGAGTCAATGCGTGATTCTTTTTTGTTGCTGGTGCGATCTAGTAGTACGGATCTTCTTTTTTTGAGAGAAGTAATACGGATCTTCTTTTTTTGAGAGAAGTAAGGGCATGCCCAATGCACTGCCCTAGAGGTACTGCCTCACACCTTTAGCTAGGTTCGGGTGGTCCAAAGTAGGTTCGGATGAGGAGGCAGCTTCCTCTTCAAGAAGTGGGATCTTAAGCCTTAAAGCATGGCTTTTTGGAGAGAGAAAGAGATACATAGTGTCATATTTGTGGGGTCCATTCTCTCTTTTTCCTGACTAAGGTAGTAGCTTCCATTGGAGAGATAAAATTCACCATGTTGCTTCTGACAACTTTTTTACATGGAGCAGCTAGTTGTGTATGCCACCATTGCTCATGCCCTAATACGGATCTGACCAGTCGGCATGCAGTGGTTTTAGACGAAGACGAGCCCTCGTCGGCTACCGTCACAAGGTCTAAAGGCAAAAGAACAAGCACGGAAGGAACAAGTACAAATGGGAACGACAAAGCTTCCGCCGAGAAGAAACAAAGACACCACTCCTGCTGGACCCGGAGCGGCCAAAAGACGAGAGGGACGTGCTTCCTTCCGACCCCCCAAAGAGAACATCCGCGCGCAGCTTAGAACACCAGACGAAGACGAAGGTGCTCTGCGTGCAGCACGGGAGGAACTTTGTGGCTTTTTATTCATTCAGATTCAGACAAGGACCTGCCACCCGATGGCTATCTACTCGTCTCCCCACCTTTCCATCCATGGACTGCAACAGGCAGATGAACCAGAAGATATATATGTAGTTGATGATCACGGTTGGAAATGTAGACTTGCTTCTGGCAGCTAGAAGCCCAAATTTGGGCGAAGATGTACTTGCGTGTGATCAAATTTGGAAGCAAAAAACTAATTTCGGTCAAGTTCAGCGTAAGGAATATAGTACTGTACTGTATCTAATATGTTTAGTCAGGCTAGTCGTATTCCAAGTCAGCTTGGGCGCTCAGTCAAGAAGAGGAGAAAACCAAATTATATATTCCGATCTCACGTTATTTTCCATGAGATATGGGATGGAATATTGAGAGCAATTGCCACGGAATTTGGTCCCCCGGACTTTTTTCTCGGAGAAATGCTATACCTTCTTTCTAGCTAGAGTAGATGACATTGCACTATTGCAGAATATTTGTGGTCAAAATTCTCCATGTTTTCAAATAATCAATAGGTAATGGTCGATTTATCCGCCAAAATTGGTGCCATTAAATCTACAATTGGTAATACTAGTTCTATGGCATTCCTATGAGAGATCCACATACTTTCAAGATAAATGGATCGCGCATGCAAATCTCTTGTTCATACTATTTCAGTCCAAACATTCTGCAGATGCTACTAATTAAGCTTTGAGATTTTTACTAAAAAGGCATTATTGCGCGTTTGTGGTCTAGTCAGAAAAGTTCAGATCGAGATCTGAGAAATCTTTGAATAGATTAGTAAGAAAACAGAAACCTGATGCGGTCTTGCAAAGACGGGGGGAGCACGTGCATCAGGTAATATCAGGTTTGAGGTAATATTCAGACATGGGAATTTCCCCGCAGCTGAGCTTTTCGTGCGGAATTCTGAATTCGGTGCACGTCCTTTGCATGTTGTAGAGGTGAACCATGCATGTTGGAAGTTGATGAGAAGTATCTGAAATGGAAAAGGTTAGAGAAGACGCATTCGTACTCCAATTACTCGGTCTGAATTGATTTATTTTCCCATCGAGTATGTATGTTCTGTTTGACTTTAACCTACGATTTTGTACCCACTATTTCGGTGCACCAAGTTTTGTGCAATACATTAATGGTTAGTTCTGTTGCTTACATGGTTTTTTCCCTTTTTCGGTTCTGGCCCGTCAGTTTCTGCATTCCGTTTGCTTTCCTATATCGTGTTTTTTGTGCAGTTTTGGTCCATTGTTTGCTTGCTCGCGTAAGTGACTTAACTTGGTGAAGAAAACAAAGCTGGTCTATTATGTGAAAGATCTCTGTTATGGTTACCTACTTTAAATGTGGTGATATTACCATTACAAATCCTATAGCACACAAGTAGCACAAATAAAACACATAGGTACCATCAAATTAGTATGCAGGTTATCCCATTTGTATAGCGATCAGGGGTTCACGCGGACACCCCAGATCAAAAGTTATCATCATTAAGCGGATGACATGCCCCTTAAACATCAAGGGTTAAACCCCTGGTCAAAAGCCACCACACTAGTTCATAAGTTTATCTGTTCGCCATGCTACACTACTATTACATATAGCCAGACATAGATAAACAAGGAGGCCGTCGCCTAGCTGTGGACAGGGGAAGGTATAATGCCTGCGGGTGGAGTTGTTGGACTTGTAGATTGTCATCTTAACTCCACCATGTCGTTCTACTAGAGATCGTACTTGTAGACGATCTCCGGCCAATTCCTCCGCAGGACCATCTGGCCGTAGTAATAGGTGACATGCACCCACTCGTCGTACCAACATTAGGCGTACATCCCATGCTGTTGGGGCGGTGGGATCTTGATCCACTCCCTCAAGCCCTGTTGAAACACCGGTGGAATGACAAGCATATGCAAATCGTTCACGTAGTAGATCATACCATGGCACAAATCATGTACGGTTAGTGATTTAGTGCATTTTTCAGTTTAGGCAGTGCTCAAATCGGATATGGATATATTCGCAATGCTTAAATTTGGCAGTGCGCCTCCCCAAGCGCGGTAACATGCGCTGGGTGCTCCAATTCGGCCTATCCGTATGCATCGCTTTGATGCGGAGGCTGAGGCGGACATTGGCCGGACATCGTTTTGCATAGGCGGCTGAATTTGTCAAAATCAAACTAGATAGAACTGAAACTTGCTCTATAAGTCAAAATGCAAGAACACACAGGGGGCTTCTGCGGCGTCTACGTGGTATCACAGGGGAGTGCGCAGTAGTGGTCGTAGTTGCCAACACTCTGTCTTTGTGGTTGTGGAACGACGCGACGAGAGAACCGTACGTGCACGCACGAAACAAATTGCGTACACGCGGAGCTTCTTCACGACGTCTCGGCGACCACCGGAAGAGGAAAGATTCCACCCGACGCGTTGTCACGCCACTATCTCTCAGTCAACAAATCATGGTCTGCACGGGAGCCAGAGCGAGGGAGTGCCACGATATCTCCTGGCCTGGGAGCGGGAGTAGATTTTCTTTCAAACAAGACGGCACGGTGGAACCGTCAGCTTGATCGACCAGCGAGTTGCATTGAATACTGATCAGTATTGCGCTCCGAACGGCACACAAAAAATAGGACACGGGTACAGGTGAAAGGTCTTTGTCCGTCAGGACGAGTCGACCTTTACCTTTCTTCTCAGGATGATGATCTTTCTGGTATACTGATGTCGACTGAACTTTTCTTAGGGCATCTCCAGCAGCGCGACGCAAATGGTCGCTGAGCGACCGTTTTCGTCCGCCATGACCGGAAATGCGTCTGGGCCCTGCTCCAGCGGGACGACGCAAAGTGACCGGCCCGTCCGCGGAGACGCAAACCTGGCCCAAATATGCGGCAGGTTTGCGTCTCCGCGGACGCTCGGCGGACGCGGCGAGCGTCCTCCATTTCTTACCCGGTCCCGCAAGTCAGCGAGAGCAAAATCGACCGCTTGGACCTGATTTCTTTTTTCACCCTCGTTGGTGCCCTAGTGCGACGCCCCCGCCCTTCCGCCGTCCGCCGCAGCGCCGCAGTACTCGCTGCCGGCACCGTTGTCGCCGCACGGGAGAGCAGGATCATACTCGGGGTTGGCTCCGGCGCGAACCTGCAGGCTGTTTTCGGGCGAAATGTTGCCGGTTGCGCCGCCCTTCCGCGCCGCCCACGACCTGTTCGACCTATTGCGCCGGTAGGTTCCTTCTCCATTTTTCGGCGCGATTTGTGCGCGGCCATTGATCAACAGTTCGTATCGACGCAGATGGACGCGTGGCATATGGTGGAGAAGTTCCGCGCGGAGATCGTTGACTCCTCTTCGGACGACGAGTCCGATCAGTCGGCGCACACATTGGCAACTACTGCGGCCTCCATGATCCACGAGTTCACCTCAAACCCGGGGCCGCAGCACCGGGGCTCTGTGAAGGGGCGGTCGAAAAACCTGCCACGTAACAGAGTGGCAGGGCAGGCCCGCCTCCACAAGGACTACTTCCACCTCACCAATCCGATCTATCCGGAAAAATATTTCCGGCGCCGATACAGGATGTCAAGGGACCTGTTCTTGGTCTTTCTACGGGGCGTCAGGAACTTCGACCCCTACTTCCAATGCAGGTCCGATGCAACAGGTGCGCTAGGCTTCACCTCCTACCAAAAATGCTCTGCGGCTATGATGGCGTGTAACTCACACGTTCGTTGGGAACCCCAAGAGGAAGGTATGATGCGCACAGCAGCAAGTTTTCCCTCAGAAAGAAACCAAGGTTTATCGAACCAGGAGGAGCCAAGAAGCACGTTGAAGGTTGATGGCGGCGGGATGTAGTGCGGCGCAACACCAGGGATTCCGGCGCCAACGTGGAACCTGCACAACACAACCAAAGTACTTTGCCCCAACGAAACAGTGAGGTTGTCAATCTCACCGGCTTGCTGTAACAAAGGATTAACCGTATTGTGTGGAAGATGATTGTTTGCAGAAAAACAGTAGAACAGTATTGCAGTAGATTGTATTTCAGTATAGAGAATTGGACCGGGATCCACAGTTCACTAGAGGTGTCTCTCCCATAAGATAAACAGCATGTTGGGTGAACAAATTACAGTTGGGCAATTGACAAATAAAGAGGGCATGACCATGCACATACATATTATGATGAGTATAGTGAGATTTAATTGGGCATTACGACAAAGTACATAGACCGCTATCCAGCATGCATCTATGCCTAAAAAGTCCACCTTCAGGTTATCATCCGAACCCCCTCCAGTATTAAGTTGCTAACAACAGACAATTGCATTAAGTATTGCGCGTAATGTAATCAGTGACTATATCCTTGAACATAGCACTAATGTTTTATCCCTAGTGGCAACAGCACATCCATAATCTTAGAGATTTCTGTCACTTCCCCAGATTCACGGAGACATGAACCCACTATCGAGCATAAATACTCCCTCTTGGAGTTACAAGCATCTACTTGGCCAGAGCATCTACTAGTAACGGAGAGCATGCAAGATCATAAACAACACATAGACATAACTTTGATAATCAACATAACAAGTATTCTCTATTCATCGGATCCCAACAAACGCAACATATAGAATTACAGATAGATGATCTTGATCATGTTAGGCAGCTCACAAGATCCGACAATGAAGCACAATGGGGAGAAGACAACCATCTAGCTACTGCTATGGACCCATAGTCCAGGGGTAGACTACTCACACATCACTCCGGAGGCGACCATGGCGGCGTAGAGTCCTCCGGGAGATGATTCCCCTCTCCGGCAGGGTGCCGGAGGCGATCTCCTGAATCCCCCGAGATGGGATCGGCGGCGGCGGCGTCTCTGGAAGGTTTTCCGTATCGTGGCTCTCGGTACTGGGGGTTTCGCGACGGAGGCTTTAAGTAGGCGGAAGGGCAGGTCAGGAGGCGGCACGAGGGGCCCACACCATAGGGCCGCGCGGCCAAGGGGGGGGCCGCGCCGCCCTAGGGTGTGGCCACCTCGTGGCCCCACTTCGTCTCCTCTTCGGTCTTCTGGAAGCTTCGTGGCAAAATAGGACCCTGGGCGTTGATTTCGTCCAATTCCGAGAATATTTCGTTACTAGGATTTCTGAAACCAAAAACAGTAGAAAACAGCAACTGACACTTCGGCATCTTATTAATAGGTTAGTTTCAGAAAATGCACGAATATGACATAAAGTGTGCATAAAACATGTAGATAACATCAATAATGTGGCATGGAACATAAGAAATTATCGATACGTTGGAGACGTATCAGCATCCCCAAGCTTAGTTCTGCTCGTTCCGAGCAGGTAAAACGATAACAAAGATAATTTCTGGAGTGACATGCCATCATAACCTTGATCATACTATTTGTAAAGCATATGTAGTGAATGCAGCGATCAAAACAATGTATATGACATGAGTAAACAAGTGAATCATATAGCAAAGACTTTTCATGAATAGTACTTCAAGACAAGCATCAATAAGTCTTGCATAAAAGTTAACTCATAAAGCAATAATTCAAAGTAAAAGCATTGAAGCAACACAAAGGAAGATTAAGTTTCAGCGGTTGCTTTCAACTTATAACATGTATATCTCATGGATATTGTCATCATAGAGTAATATAATAAGTGCAATATGCAAGTATGTAGGAATCAATGCACAGTTCACATAAGTGTTTGCTTCTTGAGGTGGAGAGAAATAGGTGAACTGACTCAACAATGAAAGTAAAAGAATGGTCCTCCATAGAGGAAAAGCATCGATTGCTATATTTGTGCTAGAGCTTTGATTTTGAAAACATGAAATAATTTTGTCAATGGTAGTAATAAAGCATATGTATCATGTAAATTATATCTTACAAGTTGCAAGCCTCATGCATAGTATACTAATAGTGCCCGCACCTTGTCCTAATTAGCTTGGACTACCGGATCATCACAATGCACATGTTTTAACCAAGTGTCACAAAGGGGTACCTCTATGCCGCCTGTACAAAGGTCTAAGGAGAAAGCTCGCATTGGATTTCTCGCTATTGATTATTCTCAACTTAGACATCCATACCGGGACAACATAGACAACAGATAATGGACTCCTCTTTTATGCATAAGCATGTAACAACAATTAATAATTTTCTCATATGAGATTGAGGATGTATGTCCAAAACTGAAACTTCCACCATGGATCATGGCTTTAGTTAGCGGCCCAATGTTCTTCTCTAACAATATGCATGCTTAATCATAAGGTGGTAGATCGCTCTTACTTCAGACAAGACGAACATGCATAGCAACTCACATGAAATTCAACAAAGAGTAGTTGATGGCGTCCCCAGTGAACATGGTTATCGCACAACAAGCAACTTAATAAGAGATAAAGTGCATAATTACATATTCAATACCACAATAGTTTTTAAGCTATTTGTCCCATGAGCTATATATTGCAAAGGTGAATGATGGAATTTTAAAGGTAGCACTCAAGCAATTTACTTTGGAATGGCGGAAAATACCATGTAGTAGGTAGGTATGGTGGACACAAATGGCATAGTGGTTGGCTCAAGTATTTTGGATGCATGAGAAGTATTCCCTCTCGATACAAGGTTTAGGCTAGCAAGGTTATTTGAAACAAACACAAGGATGAACCGGTGCAGCAAAACTCACATAAAAGACATATTGTAAACATTATAAGAATCTACACCGTCTTCCTTGTTGTTCAAACTCAATACTAGAAATTATCTAGACCTTAGAGAAACCAAATATGCAAACCAAATTTTAACATGCTCTATGTATTTCTTCGTTAATAGGTGCAAAGCATATGATGCAAGAGCTTAAACATGAGCACAACAATTGCCAAGTATCACATTACCCAAGACATTTATAGCAATTACTACATGTATCATTTTCCAATTCCAACCATATAACAATTTAACGAAGAAGAAACTTCGCCATGAATACTATGAGTAGAAACTAAGGACATACTTGTCCATATGCTACAGCGGAGCGTGTCTCTCTCCCACAAAGTGAATGCTAGGATCCATTTTATTCAAGCAAAACAAAAAACAAAAAACAAACCGACGCTCCAAGCAAAGCACATAAGATGTGATGGAATAAAAATATAGTTTCAGGGGAGGAACCTGATAATGTTGTCGATGAAGAAGGGGATGCCTTGGGCATCCCCAAGCTTAGACGCTTGAGTCTTCTTAGAATATGCAGGGGTGAACCACCGGGGCATCCCCAAGCTTAGAGCTTTCACTCTCCTTGATCATGTTGCATCATACTCCTCTCTTGATCCTTGAAAACTTCCTCCACACCAAACTTAGAACAACTCATTAGAGGGTTAGCGACAATAAAAATTAACATGTTCAGAGTTGACACAATCATTCTTAACACTTCTGGACATTGCATAAAGCTACTGGACATTAATGGATCAAAGAAATTCATCCAACATAGCAAAAGAGGCAATGCGAAATAAAAGGCAGAATCTGTCAAAACAGAACAGTTCGTATTGACGAATTTTATCGAGGCACCAGACTTGCTCAAATGAAAATGCTCAAATTGAATGAAAGTTGCGTACATATTTGAGGATTACTCATGTAAATTGGCATAATTTGCTGAGTTACCTACAGAGAAAACAGCCCAGATTCGTGACAGCAAAGAAATCTGTTTCTGCGCAGTAATCCAAATCTAGTATGAACTTTACTATCAATGACTTTACTTGGCACAACAAAACACTAAACTAAGATAAGGAGAGGTTGCTACAGTAGTAAACAACTTCCAAGATACAAAATAAAAACAAAGTACTGTAGGTAAAAACATGGGTTGTCTCCCATAAGCGCTTTTCTTTAACGCCTTTCAGCTAGGCGCAGAAAGTGTGTATCAAGTATTATCAAGAGACGAAATGTCAACATCATAATTTGTTCTAATAATAGAATCAAAAGGTAACTTCATTCTCTTTCTAGGGAAGTGTTCCATACCTTTCTTGAGAGAAAATTGATATTTTATATTACCTTCCTTCATATCAATGATAGCACCAACAGTTCGAAGAAAAGGTCTTCCCAATATAATGGAACAAGATGCATTGCATTCAATATCCAAGACAACAAAATCAACGGGGATAAGGTTATTGTTAACGGTAATGCGAACATTATCAACTTTCCCCAAAGGTTTCTTTGTAGAATGATCAGCAAGATTAACATCCAAATAACAATTTTTCAGCGATGGCAAGTCAAGCATATTATAAATTTTCTTAGGCATAACGGAAATACTTGCACCAAGATCACATAAAGCATTACAATAAAAATCTTTAACCTTCATCTTAATGATGGACTCCCAACCATCCTCTAGCTTTCTAGTAATAGAGGCTTCGCGCTCTAGTTTCTCTTCTCTAGCTTTTATGAGAGCATTTGTAATATGTTGCGTGAAAGCCAAATTTATAGCACTAGCATTAGGACTTTTAGCAAGTTTTTGCAAGAACTTTATAACTTCAGAGATGTGGCAATCATCAAAATTCAAACCATTATAATCTAAAGCAATGGGATCATCATCCCCAATGTTGGAAAAATTTCAGCAGCTTTTATCGCAGCGATTTCAGATTTAGCGATTTCAGGCAGTTTCTCGCGCTTTGCATTAGAAGTGGAAACATTGCTAACACCAATTCTTTTATTATTAATAGTAGGAGGTGCAGCAACATGTGTAGCATTAGCATTACTAGTCGTGGTAATAGTCCAAACTTTAGCTACATTCTTCTCTTTAGCTAGTTTTTCATTTTCTTCTCTATCCCACCTAGCACGCAGTTCAGCCATTAATCTTATATTCTCATTAATTCTAACTTGGATGGCATTTGCTGTAGTAACAATTTTATTTTCAATATCCCTATTAGGCATAACTTTCGATTTTAAAAGATCAACATCAGAAGCAAGACTATCGACTTTAGAAGCAAGTATATCAATTTTCCCAAGCTTTTCTTCAACAGATTTGTTAAAAGCAGTTTGTGTACTAATAAATTCTTTAAGCATGGCTTCAAGTCCAGGGGGTGTGTTCCTATTATTGTTGTAAGAATTTCCATAAGAATTACCATAGCCGTTGCCATTATTATAAGGATATGGCCTATAGTTGTTACTAGAATTGTTCCGGTAAGCATTGTTGCTGAAATTATTATTTTTAATGAAGTTCACATCAACATGTTCTTCTTGTGCAACCAATTAAGCTAACGGAACATTATTAGGATCAACATTTGTCCTATCATTCACAAGCATAGACATAATAGCATCAATCTTATCACTCAAGGATGAGGTTTCTTCGACAGAATTTACCTTCTTACCTTGTGGAGCTCTTTCCGTGTGCCATTCAGAGTAATTGATCATCATATTATCAAGAAGCTTTGTTGCTTCACCAAGAGTGATGGACATAAAGGTACCTCCAGCAGCTGAATCCAATAAATTCCGCGAAGAAAAATTTAGTCCTGCATAGAAGGTTTGGATGATCATCCAAGTAGTCAGTCCATTGGTTGGGCAATTTTTAACCAGAGATTTCATTCTTTCCCAAGCTTGAGCAACATGTTCAGTATCTAATTGTTTAAAATTCATTATGCTACTCCTCAAAGATATAATTTTAGCAGGGGGATAATATCTACCAATAAAAGCATCCTTGCATTTAGTCCAGGAATCAATACTATTCTTAGGCAGAGATAGCAACCAATCTTTAGGTCTTCCTCTTAATGAGAAAGGGAACAATTTTAGTTTAATAATGTCACCATCTACATCTTTATATTTTTGCATTTCACATAATTCAACAAAATTATTAAGATGGGCAGCAGCATCATCAGAACTAACACCAGAAAATTGCTCTCGCATAACAAGATTTAGTAAAGCAGGTTTAATTTCAAAGAATTCTGCTGTAGTAGCAGGTGAAGCAATAGGTGTGCATAAGAAATCATTATTATTTGTGGTTGTGAAGTCACACAACTTAGTATTTTCAGGGGTAGCCATTTTAGCAACAGTAAATAAAGCAAACTAGATAAAGTAAATGCAAGTAACTAATTTTTTTGTGTTTTTGATATAGCAAACAAGATAGCAAATAAAGTAAAACTAGCAACTATTTTTTTTGTATTTTGATTTAGTGCAGCAAACAAAGTAGTAAATAAAACTAAGCAAGACAAAAACAAAGTAAAGAGATTGGGATGTGAAGACTCCCCTTGCAGCGTGTCTTGATCTCCCCGGCAACGGCGCCAGAAAAAGAGCTGCTGGCGCAAAGTTGACGTGGGAGTCAGAGATCCCTGTGGTGTAACTTTTCTTCAGTTCCCCGGCTACGGCGCCAGAAAAAGAGCTTGATGGCGTGTCACTCACACGTTCGTTGGGAACCCCAAGAGGAAGGTATGATGCGCACAGCAGCAAGTTTTCCCTCAGAAAGAAACCAAGGTTTATCGAACCAGGAGGAGCCAAGAAGCACGTTGAAGGTTGATGGCGGCGGGATGTAGTGCGGCGCAACACCAAGGATTCCGGCGCCAACGTGGAACCTGCACAACACAACCAAAGTAATTTGCCCCAACGAAACAGTGAGGTTGTCAATCTCACCGGCTTGCTGTAACAAAGGATTAACCGTATTGTGTGGAAGATGATTGTTTGCAGAAAACAGTAGATTGTATTTCAGTATAGAGAATTGGACCGGGATCCACAGTTCACTAGAGGTGTCTCTCCCATAAGATAAACAGCATGTTGGGTGAACAAATTACAGTTGGGCAATTGACAAATAAAGAGGGCATGACCATGCACATACATATTATGATGAGTATAGTGAGATTTAATTGGGCATTACGACAAAGTACATAGACCGCTATCCAGCATGCATCTATGCCTAAAAAGTCCACCTTCAGGTTATCATCCGAACCCCCTCCAGTATTAAGTTGCTAACAACAGACAATTGCATTAAGTATTGCGCGTAATGTAATCAGTGACTATATCCTTGAACATAGTACTAATGTTTTATCCCTAGTGGCAACAGCACATCCATAATCTTAGAGATTTCTGTCACTTCCCCAGATTCACGGAGACATGAACCCACTATCGAGCATAAATACTCCCTCTTGGAGTTACAAGCATCTACTTGGCCAGAGCATCTACTAGTAACGGAGAGCATGCAAGATCATAAACAACACATAGACATAACTTTGATAATCAACATAACAAGTATTCTCTATTCATCGGATCCCAACAAACGCAACATATAGAATTACAGATAGATGATCTTGATCATGTTAGGCAGCTCACAAGATCCGACAATGAAGCACAATGGGGAGAAGACAACCATCTAGCTACTGCTATGGACCCATAGTCCAGGGGTAGACTACTCACACATCACTCCGGAGGCGACCATGGCGGCGTAGAGTCCTCCGGGAGATGATTCCCCTCTCCGGCAGGGTGCCGGAGGCGATCTCCTGAATCCCCCGAGATGGGATTGGCGGCGGCGGCGTCTCTGGAAGGTTTTCCGTATCGTGGCTCTCGGTACTGGGGGTTTCGCGACGGAGGCTTTAAGTAGGCGGAAGGGCAGGTCAGGAGGCGGCACGAGGGGCCCACACCATAGGGCCGCGCGGCCAAGGGGGGGCCGCGCCGCCCTAGGGTGTGGCCACCTCGTGGCCCCACTTCGTCTCCTCTTCGGTCTTCTGGAATCTTCGTGGCAAAATAGGACCCTGGGCGTTGATTTCGTCCAATTCCGAGAATATTTCGTTACTAGGATTTCTGAAACCAAAAACAGCAGAAAACTGCAACTGGCACTTCGGCATCTTGTTAATAGGTTAGTTCCAGAAAATGCACGAATATGACATAAAGTGTGCATAAAACATGTAGATAACATCAATAATGTGGCATGGAACATAAGAAATTATCGATACGTTGGAGACGTATCAGGCTATTCGCATGCTCTCATATGGAATGGCTGCTGATATATTCGATGAGTATCTTCGAATGGGTGAGAGCACCTGCCTTGAGTCCATGTACAGGTTTTCCCGAGCCGTGATTGCCGTGTTCGGAGAGTATTACTGTAGGGAGCCAACTGTTGAGGATACAAGGCGCCTCCTATCTATCAACGAGTCTAGAGACTTCCCAGGAATGATTGGCAGCATAGATTGCATGCACTGGGAGTGGAAAAACTGTCCATTTGGATGGCAGGGTCAGTACAGCGAGCATGAGGAGGGACGGACTGTCATTCTTGAAGCTGTAATATCTCAAGATTTATGGATTTGGCATTCATTCTTTGGCATGGCCGGTTCCAACAATGATATCAATGTGTTGCACCGATCACCGGTTTTCGAAAGGCTCATGCAAGGCAAAGCTCCCCGGGTGAGCTATGAGATCAATGGAAATGCATATGACAAGCCGTATTATCTTGCTGATGGCATCTACCCTGACTGGGCCACATTGGTGAAGACTGTCCGTAATCCAAACTCCGAGAAGACGAGGAGGTTTGCCAAGATGCAAGAGGCTTGCAGGAAAGATGTGGAGCGTGGATTTGGTGTGCTCCAAGCTTGGTGGGCAATTGTCCGTCACCCGGCAAGAACATGGTCGCTGAAGACCATGCATGAGGTGATGACATGCTGCGTGATCATGCACAACATAATCGTTGAGAACGAGCGTCCTGATGGCCGTAATGAGCACCAATGGGAATTCCAAGGTAAGTTGGTTGCGCCAATTCCTGGAGCTTCTACTTGGGCCGACTATCTACATATGAATGTAGAAGTCACAAACGATACCGTCTCCAAACAGCTGCAGACGGATCTGATTGAGCATCAATGGACCATGGCTGGCCATGAAGATCATGCCTAGAGGACTAGTATCTTATTTTGATTTTGATGTAGACTTTTCAAAATTTAAATGTAATAACTATGACTTCGTTGAAATCCTATTTGTTGTTTCAAAACTTCATATTTGATGCAAACGCGGAAATACGTCGCGCCGCTGGAGCCACCCCAGGGTGCAAACGGACGCGCGGACAAAAACGGTCTGTCTCGCGTCCGCCGCGCGACGTAAACGGACATTTCGGACGTCCGAAATGCGTCGCGCCGCTGGAGATGCCCTTATCAACAATTGTGCCGTCTGGATAATGATTAAGCTAACACGTACGCAAACTGTATTGACCCTAGGTTTGTGCAGGAAAAATATCTGACCTTTTGAGTGTCTTGACCCATCCTAGTAGCTTTTTTTTTTTTTTTTTGGAAATAACCCAGCAAATAGCATGCGGCCAGGGCTAACCACGACTTATTATGTTTGTCTTTTGGCCAGTTCTATGCAGAGACAAGTCGAGCATATCTACCTTTCATTCTGAGAATGCATAACTTATTTATTGTGAATTATCGTTCGATTAAACCAAGTTAAACTTTTTTATGAAAGAGAAGTTGCATGTTGTGCAGAGAGAAGTCGAACATATCTACCTTTCAATGTAAAGCATGTCACCACGATCGGGCCTTCTAAAGTCATGGCACATGAAAGACCTTTTCCGTGTGTTGTGCGTTACTACGTTGATCTCCTAAAACGTCAACCGTATGCCTGGTATCAACTGGCTCGCAATGTGAAAACGTAACACACGGAAAAAGATTTGGACCATGTGTGACTATACGCAAACAATTTCGATTGGAAAAAGCGTCAGCGTATATTTGCAAGTTCACATACGATAATTTCTTCTAAACCATATGTATACAATTACTTCTGATTAATTTATTTCTGGTGTCATTGTTTCTGATAGCTATCTCGAATGGTATTTTATACTTTGGTCATGTGTAGGTCTTTTCCTCATATTTTTATCCAAATTGGTTCAAAAATAATTTTCAAATATATTGGGGGAGAAGGGTGTTATGATTTTTCTACCATCACTTCAGTAATTTTGGGGAGTAAATAGTTATTAATAAGTATTTTCACACGTTATTTCTTTAGGCGACTGACGGAAGCGCACAACCTTTCTTGCATTTAAGTGGAGAATGGATCTGAAATACCCTCGGTGACCCCTAGTCTCCTCTTTTCACTCTACTAGTCTTCTCTTCTATGATCAACGGGCGGTGAACTGAAGGAGCCGTCTCCTCGACTGCATATCTACAACTCATA
Source organism: Lolium perenne (assembly GCF_019359855.2). Lineage (NCBI taxonomy): Eukaryota > Viridiplantae > Streptophyta > Magnoliopsida > Poales > Poaceae > Lolium > Lolium perenne. The sequence goes on from NC_067247.2 coordinate 95,025,034, forward strand.
GGCTCAGTTATTATTCCTCCCTTTTCTGCTAGTATTAGATTTTTTTGCACGAAACAGCCTCCGGTATATATCGAATTCAAGGGGATTATTTATATCCGGCCAAGTGTAGATGAAGCTAAATCTCCCTTGGATCCATAGTAGTTGTACAGATTTTAGATGGATATTAATCTCCCCTAGCAAAGCTTAGATGATTTATTAGGCTTTTCTTGTTTTCACTCTTGCTCTTATGCAGTAGGGTTTTCATTTTATCCAGATATAGGATATTCATTGTTCATTTCTGATAATGTAGGAATGGTGCCCACAGTTTTCAGTGAAATTACCATGGTAGCGATGCCATGTTCAGCACAGAGTGCAACAACAAAACAAATTAAAGTTTATCCTCGAGATTTGATTAATCATTATGTGGACTTGTTTGTACAGTTATCTTGTAATTATCACGAATTTTACATGCTTTTGTATATTATATGTACGCTATAATGTTACAGGGGAAAATTCGTTTGAGTGTCACATCGTATATGCCAATTAACTAAAGATGACTAGGTCACAATTCAATCGGCTTAGGAGGTGCGTGCATGAAGGTGTTCCTAATGTTCCTTTGTATGTTTGCCGGATGACAAAGTCAAATGTAATCATAGCCAAAAGGAAGATGGTAACTAATTATAGCAAGTCATGGTTAATGGTACTTGGAATTTTCTATCAACAATGCAGATAGAACTAGTAATAGACTTACATATTAATGATTTTATTTCTATTTTAGTACTTCTCGGTCAACTACACAAGGAGGTACCCCTGGCCGATGGATTGCCAATGGGTATATCGTGTCATCACTTAGTCAACACCGAGCAGGAAGTTCTTCTGAAGATGGACAAGACTAGGGATATTGGCATCTTAACCATCGGTTGGCCTTATGTTGTGAAGACATTTGAACTGCATGAGATAACAATCTACATGTTCAAATTCACCGTTGAAAATAATGGTGTTTGCCTAGTTATAACCCCCGTGTGAGATGTGCATGGGTTAATGTGTTATGATGTGTACTGGTCATCATCAGTGTTGAACTTAATTTGTGAACTGAGGTCTTGTGAAATAACTACAAGTAATGTGTCGTTATTTGCCAATTGTTGGCAAATATAACTAGCAATAAAATAGGTTTTTCTAATTCATGCTACATGGACACTTTGTTTGTCAAATTATAGTGATTCATGATTTTTTTGAGTGTAGATATATATGTTGGCATATTTTTGGTGTGATTTCCACATAGGATATCACATCGCACACGGTTACTAAGAACTGAATCGTGCACTATGATGGCACACACGTTTTATGATGAGCCAACCGTTTGCAAATATCACACATGGTTCTCTTTCACGCATCATGTGCTTTGTTCAGTGGCCAATTAGGATCAATTTTGTGGAACTCTACCTTATAAAAAGGGACCACACATCTCTAGAGGACATCACCCCCATAACATCTGACATGCCCTCTTATGAGCTTACGAGCAATATAACAAAAGGTGCACCTGGTCAAAGCAAACATCAGCGATATGTTGCATCTCTGGTGCGATATTCATCCACTTCGGTGACGAGCTACATCTGCCTCGTCACCTTTGTTCATCGATGTTGGTGGAGATGCTCAGCCTCCCGACCTAGCACGCACGATGGAAAGTGTGAGGTGCACCGACGCCACGGCTGCTCCCTCCAAAAGGTTGTTATATCCTTTGTCATTTCTAAATCCTTCAAATGTACGGTTGATTTGTTAACTAGTTTGCTATTAGGGTGGTCTATGCTTTAGATCTATCTATGCACTATCTTGTATGTGGTATTTTTTTTAATCCCTTTGGATATATGGTTAATTTCATAACAAGACATATATAGTTGTGTTAGATCCACATATGCACTAGGACGATTGTGTATTACCATCTATAATAATGCATTTTTTAAATTCTGTACTTGTCTAACATAGATCTTATTTTGGTAAAACTGAATAAGAACAATGAAACGAAAAGTAGCATCTGAGTGTAGATTACATAAAAAAAAATATGATAGCTTTTCTCACAGTCATGATAATTATGTGCAGACAATGCATGTCCTTGTCATGCCCACATGGAAAACAGCTTGATGGCAAGAATATAAGGAGGCTCACAACTTTCCTTCCACCTTGTACCATGCCATCCGCAGTTGCACCTAAGTGACTAGTTATTTCAATTGGCATATATGATAATTATTTCTATATGCCTATATCATTTTCACATTAAAAAACATTTTTTACTATATTTCAGATTCTTTGAATGAATATTTGCAAAAGCGCAAGTGTCACCCCTGCAACGAGTAGCGTGTACCCTTCTGGAGGAAGCAATATCACAAGTGGAGTGTTCTACCTGCAATGTTTTCCACGTTGAAGGTGAATCAAGGAGAAAGATGTAGAAATACATCTATCCTTGCAAAGTACATTATCATCACGGAGAGAAAGACGTAACCAAGAAAAGCTGCAGGGTATCGAAGACGGGCGCGGACTGCTTGACGCGTGCAGGATGGTGGATTTGTCCGGTGTCATGGTGACATCGACGACAGGTCTGGCAAGGTCAATGCGGTGATCCCTCTTGAAGATGGGTGCAAGGAAGACGGCGGTAGCGAATTCTGTGGCGTGTGTATTGGCGTGCGCTGAGAGTCTACTTGACTGGATGTGCTTCTCACCTGCTATTGGGCGGCTTGGGAAGGCATTTGGTTGTTTCGATGATGTGAGTTGTGTTTTGTCACCCCCTTCATCCCTCTGTAGGTTTAGCAAGGTCGCTTCAAGTTTGATTTTTTGTATTGCTCATGTAAGATGTTGTGGATAATCTAATAAAAAAGCAATGTGCATCCCTTAGATGCAGAAGCTGGGGTGATTTTTCCCCATTTCAGAAAAAAAGCTAAAGATTCTCTTCTTCTCTGTATCTCTCTGTGTTGTACATATGGCTATCAAAAGTAGCTATGTCGCAAATGTATGTATATATATGATATGATGTATCAGATGTGCACTCAATTATAATTTAGAGTTGGTACTATATTTTCATGAGTATTCAACTCGGCATACATCTGCTATTATCATTGCTTTGTAGGTAGAACTAGTTGGTCAGGAGAAAAAAATGTTTGCAATGTTTCAATCGAATACGAGGACATATCAAAAGTCGTGTGCGAAATGAGATGACCATGAAAGAATAAAAACAAAATATGTTGCGATCATAGGCGATGAACGGAGAAAAACCGTTTGAGAAGGTCATTCTATTCGCATACGATTGTCGGACTATAATCATTTACGAAAGTTTACTCCATCACACACGGTTAAAGAAACCACTCTAGACGCGCATCGCCCACCCTTTCGTGATGACGGTAACATTAATTGCGTGCAATAAACCATTTTAGGCGCGTGTGAAGATCTGCTATATATGTACTACCTCCGTTCGAGATTATAAGGCTAACGCGTAAACATAGGTCTTCAATTTGATCAACATAATATGAACTGAACTGTACAAAACAAAAATTATATCATTAGAAAGCAAAGTATCTAAACTTTCTAATGATATAATGTATATACCTTGTACTACGGGCTTATAATCCCGAACGGAGGGAGTACCATTGCACGGCATAAGCAGTTGATGCGAAGCATGTCCCGTTGCTTGGTTTCATAATCTACGGTTTTGGACCGAATTTATAGATCTTCATCCTTTACGGTACAAACAAAAAAAAAATAGACAAACAGGGCTCTAAGAGCATCTCCACTTGTCTCCCCGACGAGGCCCCCGAACGACGTTTTTTCCATCCGGACGGAGAAATTCGGCCCAGTCGCGCCCCCGGTTCCTCGATTTCGTCCGGATTTGGGCCTAAATTCATCCGGCGATCCCACGCCATCCCCGGCCCCCCGGGGAGCTGTCGGGGACTTCGGACGAAACAAAAGCGCGCGAAAGGGCGAGGAAACTTCCCGCGCGTCTGGTGGCCCCAACTTGTCGGCGAGAGACACCGATCGTCGTCCTCAACGCATCGTCTTCCGCGTGCTGTAAAAGCCTGCCGCCGGTCAGCATTCGCCGGCCGCGTAGCTTCCACGCGGCGAGTTAATGCCGTCGCATCGTCTTCCGCGCACGCATCGTCTTCCACGCGGCATTAATCGCCGGCGCCCGCCGCGCCCGCCGCGCCTATTTAAAGCCACTCCGCTCGCCGCGACGCCCCTGCTCACTCCGCTCGCCGCGACGCCCCTGCTCCACTCTTCCTCCATCTCACCCTCCACCTCCACCTCCAGCGATGGCGTTCTACGACGACGACGGCGCATCCAACAACGGGTTCCCCCGCCGATCTCTCCACACGTGGGAGGGGCACCTCCTCCACCAGGCGGGGTACCCCTGCCCGCCGGACACGAGGCCCCCCGGCGGCGGGTGGCGGCTAAGCACTGGTGGCGTGCCAATCCCGCCGCCACCCCAGGGCCACGCCCTCGACGTCGCCATCGAGGAGGCGCGGATGGGGATGACGGAGGAAGAACGCGCCGACCCGCGCCACCACCCCGAGAACTACACTCGGTGGAATTCGTTCTTTCTCCGGCGGTGGCAGCGCGAACTGGCGTCCTACGACGGCCCGCCACCTCCGCCTCCGCGCAACAACGCCGCGGGTCGCCGGCGTTGGTGGAGCGCGCCGGATAGGACGCTCCACAACGTCCTCGAGCACATCGAGGGCGGCAACTCGCCGAAGCTCACGATGCCCCCTCTATCGAGGGCATCGAACAGTTGGCAGCCACGGCGTATGGCTGCCAGTTCCTCGTCGTCCGGTTCGGCGGCGAGGTCGATCTCCAGGTCGGCGCCATCCTTGGCGCCGGTGAAAAAGGAGCCAGCTTCCCCGCCGATCCACCGCACGCGCGGCGGCGGCGGCATCGTCATCCGCGAACCATCGACGGCACAAGGATGGCGCCGCCCCAAGCGCGACCACGATACCTCCGGCGAGCGGAAGCGCAAACCGGCGAAGGTGAAGGTCGAGGAGGAAGAAACCGCCGAGGACGCCGCCATCCTCGAAGCCGTCATCGCGAGGTCCCTCCAGTACCTCGTACCCGCCGACAACGCCATGCCGCTCGACCAGGCCTGCGCCTGGTCGAGGGAGCAGTGGGAGAAGGAGGAAGCGGAGCGGCAGGCGAGGCACCTCCAGGACTGCGCTCGCTTCCGGCGGCCTGCGACTCCTCCATCCGGCGCCGTCATCCCCGTCGTCGACCTCGAAGTCTCCGACGACGAGCTGTACAAGCCATCGCCGTCCCCGCCTCGCACCAGCGGCCGGTGGGAAGACGCCGGCCAAGGCAGCAGCCAGGCGGCTTCGGCGCTGCCACAGTTCAACGACGACAGCTCCGACGACGATGGCGGCGACGGCGACTACACGGTGTTCTACCGCCATTTTGGCATGTAGAGCGCCGTGTTTTAAAATTTACAGTTGTATTCCCCTAGCTGAATTCGAAATATAGTCGAATTCGGCCTCTATGTATGAACTTCGCCCTCTATATAGTAAATATCATTAAATTTAGTCTAAATTCGACCGTTTTATGCCGTAGTTTGTCAAGTTTCCGTTTTTCAAATTTAGATCGCCGTCTTCGCCTGAGATCGTGGCTGGGAAACTACTCCTCCCCACGCCAAATTTACGTCCAATCCGGACGAAAATTTCCCCGGATTTCGGCGTGGGGAGGGCAAACGAGTGGAGATGCTCTAAACCCCGGCTCCATTTTATTGAAGCCTCAAGCACCAAAACACAGCATCCAGATTGTTTAGTACAAACAAAATTTAGCAGCAGTAGTACATCACAACAGGAGTGGTGTTTTGGAACATGGGTGCGTATGCTCCCTATATTTTGAAATACATCTTATGTACATTTTAAATTTCAAAAAAATTGAAATAAAAAATTTGTACGTACATCTTCACGTGCTACGCGCTCAGAAAGTCGTTTCATAAAAAATCGACTTATCATGTGACGTGTGTAAAAAAGATAAAATTCAGTGCTAAAAATAATGCTTTTCACAAGATAAAGTTTCTCCTTTTTACATAGATCACAAAAAATATTGGTTTTTCGTGAAACTTAGCGAATGCACATACATTATGGAGATGTACAGGTAGAATTTTTTATCCAAATTTTTTGACATTTCAAAATATGTTTTTTTGTTAGAGGGAGCATACGCACCCGGGAGCCGAATTGAATTTGTTGCTCCCGGTTTTTTCGAAAAATTAAAAAAAATCGAAAATTTATCAAACAATTCTGAAAAAAATCATGCACGTACCTGACCATGGCACGCACCACCGTATAAAATTTCGTTGCAAAATGTCATCGTATGCGCCCTGCACGAAAATGACAAATTTCTGACATCACATGAGATCCAAAAATATGAATCTCAGATCTGGAAATTTGTCATTTTTGCCTAGGACGCATACGATGACATTTCGCAGCGACATTTCACAAGGTGGTGTGTGCCATGGTCAGCTACGTGTATGAATTTTTTCGGAATTTTTTGAAAAGTTTTGAAAAACAAAATTTGCTCCCCAAAAATTCGGGAGCAAATGCTCCTGGGAGCCAAGACGAATTTCCGCAACACCTGCAGACAATTATTTTTGAAGCGCGCGGCTACAGCACCTACGTATAGAGAAGCCTAGGACTAGCAGGAGCACTTGACGACACTCAACAGCTACACGACATACTCGAGCAAAGTCCAAACGCTCCACGATGGAGGCACCACCCTTCCTTCTTCTTCCAGAAGGGGCCAGCGCCGACGCACCAACTGATCGATCGCCCACACGCAGAGGCAGAGCAGTTTGACGTCGGCGGCAGGACCAGAGAGGAAAGATTCCACCGGCAGTCTGTTCTGGCACACGATTCATTCTTGGCTACGCGACGAGGCACGTGCTCGGGTAAATGCCTCAGGTTCTCCCGTTAACCGACGCGGGGAATCAATTCAAACAAGGCGGCAACGGTGCCACGGTGGAATCCTCGCAGCTCGAGCGGCTGAGGCTTCCTTCACTATAAACCTTTCTCCCAAATTTAGTTTAAAATCCTGGATGCTAATTATTTAATTAAGGTCTCTTTGGTTTCCCGTCACTCTTTATCGAGCCTAATTTTAGCAAGTGTAGCAGCCACAAAAGCGTGACTTGTATTTTGAAAGCCACACAGTGTTAAAAGTTGGCAAAAAACATTCTATAACAGGTGGGTTATATGGATAGTAAAATTTGGCAGCTCCAAAGTGTGGCAAGAATCAACACATATCAAATTGCCAAACTTTGACTTAGCAAAATATGGCTGGAAACCAAACAACGTCTTAATTAATTGTGAGCCTTTTTAGACCCATATTCAAACATAGTACACTCATGTATAGGTATATCAGATATCACATGGCACAAGACGGTCCAACACGTGAAGAAACATTCAAATATTCGCCAGTTAGTCCAGCTAAGAGGACACCACACAAACTGACGTGTGTTCGGCAAGACCTTCAGAAGGTAGAGCCTGATAGTCCGGTTATTTTTTTAGAAAGACAGTTCGGCTAGTTTTGAGCCGAACAATTCGCATTACATATTCCTATAATTAAATAAGTCGGACTGTTAGGACGAATCGCTCTTAATTATGAAGAGCTACTGAGCGATCTTAGTTATTTTTGTGTTTTAATTTGTCTGAGTTTGGTATTTTTTTACAGGGTTGCGTATACCTGTTTAGTTTTCTGAAAGACCTCATTTAGCAAAGCAAAAGCCTTATTATTTATCTTCATTTCTTGTGCGATTATGGCGAGTTTTGTTGTATACGCAAACACATATAATTGCGCGCCACACGACACACGGGTACAGGTGAAAGGTCCCTGTCCGTCAGGACGAATCGCCATTTACCTTTCCCGAGCATGATCGTCTTTCTAGTCTTCAGATGTCGACTTTTGCTTCTGAATAATTGAGCTACCTAGATAACGATTAGCTATGCTGACAAGTATAATCTCGTTTTGTTTTCTCAATACGTATTTGCTTTTGAGAGGTGAGGATGATGGAAAGTAGTTGTGTGCGTGGGATACATGTGCACTCATGTCCAAGTCCGGAAAATCACTACACAATTTAGGTATGAAGTGAGTTGGGTAGCTACGAATTTTGGTCCCATAGTAACATGATCATTTCGTGCTCCATGGTAGAAAAAGGCATGTAATTAGGCAATCGCTAGGCATCAGCCGGCTGCAAATTGAAAACCACCAGCACCTTCAGTGCCGTCCAATGCAATTAAGTGAGCAAATCTCGCGGTCGAATCAATGTAGCAAAAAACGTGTCGACGTATCATTTTTCGAAGCGGGAAGTGCAACATTTTTCCTACAATTAGTCAAAGTCGTGAAATTATGTTGGAAAATATCCCATCAATACTGAAAAAATTATCGAAAGTAACCTTCTTTTTTCTTTTGTATGCAACATTTTCAAAACTGTGAAATCTTTTTACAATTATCAGCAATATATCCAACGCTTTTTCGCTAACTTATCCAACATTATAGAAAGACGTATGTAATATAGGTGCAATATTTGCAGCATACATAAGAAAACTATATATTGTAGCACTTTGCCCATACTTACGGGGCAAAAACTATGCACATATGTAGCAAACCGCAACACGGTTTTTAGTCCTGATGTAACTTTGTACATATTTTCTTCCATATATATATAAAAAAATGACACCGTAGGGGTTTCCCCTACGGTAAAGGTGTCAAAAAAAAAAAAACCGCAACACGGTATGTAACATTGACAAAAAAAGATCCTGAAACCTTGACCTTACCCAACTTCCATGGGGGCGTTGCCATGTTTGATTTGAGTTTGCGGGCAAACAATCCACCATGCTTATGGCGCCGATGGGGATCCTACATGTCGGGCGTTGTAGCAGCTACTCGTTCCCACCCCTAGCAAGCGCAAAGGACGCCGTTCCTCCTCCGTGCTCTCCATTTGTGTTGAAGGCGGCTGCCATGGAAGGCTTGGCCGGCTCCTCGGGATGAGGCTCCTCATCGGGGATCCTGCAACCATGAATGACAGGGTCGTGCTCGTCGGGGCTGACCCATGGCACCCTGCAACATCTCCCTACGAGTTGCACAAATCGGCGGCTGGAGCGGGTGGGTTGAGGAGCAGCGGCCAGGTCGGCGGAGGCCCACGCTGCGGATGAGCGGCATGATGAATGTTCTCTACAACTAGGGGTTGAGTAGGACGAGCAAGTAGCGGAGGATGCTACCGACGAGCACAACGAACGGAACACCGTCGAGCAGGACATCCAGCCATAGTGACCTTTTTTTTATAAAGAGAATATATTAATATCGCAAAAATTGCAATTACACCTAGCTTTTGCACCAGCAAGTATTAAAATACATCACACATACTCACAACCAAGAAAGAAAAAAAGATGAGAGAAAAAGAAAACAAAAAAACACTATAACCATAGTAACCTAGATGAGCGTGACGCTGGAATTCGAGTGACATGTAGGTTGAGGATTGTTTAGACCAATCAAGTGGATTTCAACAAGCTAGGCTTAGTCTAAGTTGGGTTAGAGTATGGGTCAAGTTGTGTTTTCCCTTTGTATGGTGTTTTTGCCAATGTGTTAGAGTTGGGTTGTTAGCAAAGCTCAATGTTCGTTTTGCACCTGAAAAACATTTGGGAAGAAAACTAATCTCTTGGGATATTTTAATGACGAAAAAAAATGCTAATATGCAAACCTTTTTTTGCGAAAGCAAACAATATGAGTGTCCAAAAAACAGAGTGCTTACACATGAATGTGCTCCATCCATTTTGTTTTAATCTACATCTAGACCAAAATTTTGTTCCAAATTAATGTACATTCTAGCTTTTAAATAACAAGAACATAGAAAACAAATCGATCTTGCTTGGATTGGTTGAAGTGGTATTATTAAATGCTACTATTTGTGTCATGCTTTTCTAGAATGTGGACTAAATCAGAACGGATGAGATTATTTTAAGCAACTGGATGCACACATACTCAACACCTCACCCATGATAAATTATATGCAACAAAAATGCAACCGAAATATTTATTAAAAACAGAGCCCAAATTGCATAGTCGTGGGACATAGTTGAAACCTTTTTATGGGTGATATAGATGCAACAATATATGATGTCACCGTTTTTTCTATCATGTTAAACAATTGCTGGACTAGAATATACTTTAACATATCACGGAAGCCTCTCACAAAAGTAGACAATCCACATAATAGTATTGTACTCCCTCCGATCCATAATGAATATCTAATAATTTAGTTTAAATGTAAGATAATCTGACGTAAAACTAACAGTTATTATGAATTCGGAGAGAGCAGTTGAGTTTTTTTTTAGGACAATAGAGCAGATGAGATTTGGCCGGAACGATACGGCGATAAAAATGATGCGAGAGTCTTGCTCTGTTTCAAAAATAGGCTGGTGGAAAGCTACATTCGCATCCTCTACTAGGAAATGGTCCGCTCCTGGAGGAAGCTTCAGCCTGCAGGTGTGGAGCTCAGAAAATATAAATAAGTCAGAATACATTAGTTTACTGGATCGAGGCATACCGGAAAAGCAGTATACTCCTCTTCACTGAAGTCTGAAGTGGTGACGTCGGTGGTAGCTTAGCGCCGCCGGTCTGTTCCAACTTGCAGGGTGATGACGCCCAGCGACGACAGCCGCCGTGGACAAGTTCCACCAACACCAAAAAGGTCCCAAGGGGACAAGCCTTCACATCGAGGAAACATTTAATTAGTGTGATGCATCTGTCACTTCGTGACTTTAATCTCTGAAGCATCTTTTAGCATTCACTTCCAGTATATAGTAGTAGTAAGATGTTTTCTACTGCTACGACTGGCCGTCAAATATAGTTTACGGTATATTGTCCTCAGGGCATTTCCAGCTGCGCGACCGTTTGCGTCCGCCGTGACCGAAAATACGTCTGGGGCCTGTTCCAGCGGGGCGACGCAAAGTGACCGGGCCGTTCGCGGAGACGCAAACCTGGCCCAAATATGCGCCAGGTTTGCGTCTCGGCGGACGTTCGGAAACGTCCGCTCGTGTCTGGCAGACGTTTCGGCTGGCCCGCCTGGCAGCGACCCTGCGTCGATGCGTCTTCTCAAACGCGCCAACGACTGCAAAGCTCCGTCGCTGCATCGTTTCGGCTGGCTCGCTTGGCAGCGACCCTGCGTCGATGCGTCTTCTCAAACGCGCCAGCGACTGCAAAGCTGCGTCGCTGCATCACTTCGGCACACTGCGCCACTAATGGCGACGATGCCTCGGCTGCCGAGCGGCCGCCCACCTCCGCCAACCAGGTTAATGGCGACGCCACGCGTCCCGCGGCCACCGCATGCCGCCGGACTATATAAAGGGGGCGCGCGTTCTTCTTCCTCATCCACTCCTCCAAAGAAACCCTAGCTAGCCGCCACAAAGCTCGATCGTAGCGCCACCAAGGTGTTCCTGCGACGCAGCCAAGCCCGCGAGGAAGTCCATGGCCGGTCCTGGTGGCCGACGAGGCGGTCGAGGCCGCGGCCCTGGGCGCCCCCGTGGCCGAGGCAGGGGCCGCTGTGGTGGAGCAGCTACGGCCCCACGCTCGCCGTCGCCTGCGCCCTCCTCGTCCTCGCAGGAGGAGCGCTGCTTCGAGTTCCTCATCCGCATCGACGACGACCCACTCGCCATCAAGCGGCTACCGGACAAGTTCGCCGAGTTCGTCAACGGTGTCGAGCCGGCGCACTTGCAGCTACGGGAGGCCAGCTGCAACTTCTGCCGCTGGACTGTGGAGGTCCTGTTCGACGGACAGGGCAAGATGTACCTGCACACGGGGTGGGACAAGTTCGCCCGTGACCTCGACCATGTGTTAGTTTGTGTAAACCATGTTCCAAACTATGTGTTAGTTTGTGTAAAATCATGTTTCAAAATGTTATATTTGAAACTATGTTTAAATGGAGAAGAGGGAAAAAAGGAAAAAAAAATTAAATGCGTCGCCCCGCTGGAGCAGACCCCAGACGGAAACGGACGCGCGGACAAAAACGGTCATTTTTGCGTCCGCAGCGCGACACAAACGGACGCTCGCGAACATTAAAATGCGTCGCGCTGCTGGAGATGCCCTCAGGTCATACTACGGACGCTCGCGGACATTAAAATGCGTCGCGCCGCTGGAGATGCCCTCAAGTCATACTTCTGTGACATCGACATCCACATATGTATATTTTGTCGTGCTTTGCACATTTCTAGAAAACCTAGAATGAGCTATGCATTGCTCCATTTCTTTTCAAAATTTTAAAAAGCGTTTTAAATATCCAAAAAAGATTTAGAAAGTTCTAGATGTAGATAATGATATGTTGTCAACGTACGTGAAAAAATATCAACTTCGAATACCTAGTATTCTTGGCTGTGCACAAAATGACAAAATCTGAATGGTTTTGGGTTTTAAATTTTTTGCACTATTCACACTTCAAGATGTCAGATTTTACCTTTTTTGCACAACTAAGTATATAAGACCTCGTTTTGCCCCCACTATCTGGGGTTGGAATCAAATGATTCATGTGTGATTTTAAGAACCAACTTTTTTTGACCGCCACAAAATTGGTATAATAATTTAATTGAGAGTTTCATGGAATTTTATCTGATGCCTAACTTTATTTTTTCTTGGTACCATGTCGTTTCTATGGATTTGCCATATAAAATAATATCATTAATTTTATCCCACATTATCTATACCTAATAATAAAGAAAATAAGGTTTCTTGTTGGTCCGTCTATTATTGCCCCTAAAGTTGAGCAAAATTACAAGCACTGCCACCGGTAAGTCAAAAAACGGTTCGTCCTGTGTATATTTCCTTTGTACGTCTGCCAGCCAAGAGTCCATGTAGGTCTCAGTTTGAAACATCAAGCCCACACGAGGAGATGGAAATCGAAACGGACGCTGACTCCTTCCTCCCACCCATATAACAGCTGGGCCTCCTCCTCTCGAGAACTACTCCGCCTCCTGCCTCGATTCGCTCCGGCTTCCGGGTGCTCGCCAAACACCCCAGGACTCTCGCCGTGCTCGACACGACCCCGCGCAGGCGGCCTTTCGACACGGGAGCTCACCGGAGAGGCAGGACGCGGGTACTGATGACGGAGGCCATTGGCGGCGTTGCACTCGCCGGCGAGGCAGGCCGCGGGGGCTGGTGATGTGGAGCATTTGCGGTATGGTCGCAACAACCCGCGACGGTAGTGGTGGGGACCCACAGCGGAGGCGGCGTAGGCCTGTTTCGGCAGCTCCTCGGAAACAACAGAGGTACCCGCGGCGGTGGCAGTCAGCGATCCCGCTCGTAGGCGGTGCAGGCGTGCAGCATGCTGAGGACCGGGAGCCGATGTTGAGAAGGGCGGCGCTATCCTCAACTTCACTGCCTCTCGATGGAATTGAGGACAGGGAGCCAATGTGGAGAAGGACAGAGTCATCCTCAACTTCTCTGCCTTTCCCGTGGAATAGACTTTCGTGTGATGCTTGCTGCCCTCGCGGTTCCATCTGACAGAAGCTGGGCGTTGACGAGGGGATCTTTGTCGTGGACCTGATGACCATCTATACATGTCCTAGCTTTCTCCGCGGTTTGCCTCGTCTGCCGCCCGATTCTGGTTTATGTTGCTGGAGAAATTCTTCCCTCTTTATGAGGAGAAAACTGACGTTAACTTCATAGGGACTTCCTCCGCTCCTTGCGATTGCCAGCAGCAAGCTGAAGCCGCATATGTCATTTATACGTGGAGAACACAAAAGCAGAGGAATCACAAATCACCCGTCCCTTGATTGATCAAGAATCCTGATAGATGAAGAGTGTTTTCTTAACGAACGGTACCAGTTTTCTGACTTGTTGTGAAGTGGTAAGCTGAAGTTCAAGGGGAGCATGAACTTCAGGATGGACATCTTCTCCAAGTGCAGTTGCCTGTGAGGATCTCCGTGAAAGTTTGTTCAGAGTTGTGTACCAACCACCAAACGAGTCCAGTTTCCTTGGATGGGAGTATGTATTTTGACGATGATAAGCTTTTTCGGGGATTCAGCTTTACAGCTAATTGAGTTCATGCATGTGCATACCAATTTTCTTTTTTGCGAATAGCATGTGCATACCAAATTACAGGAAATAGTGCGCCGATTGATTTGAGGAGCGAACGAAAATGACTCGCCTTTTATACTGCTAATAATAAATGTTCACACGTTTTGAATTTATATTATACTATATTTGCCAATTTTCACATAAAGTAGCAATTTTTGTTAAGATCCACGTAAATAGTATAGAGTTGAGTTATTTTGTTTCAAGGAAAATTCAAATTTGTAAGTGCTATCCGCCGGCATCCGGGCTAGATGGTAAACAACAAAATTGTAGTAGTTTTGGTGGTTTTCCAGCCGAGCTTGGAGAGGGAAGCGATGTGTTAACCATCCTAGATTTTTTTTTTGTGAAACTTAATCATCCTAGACTAGAGTCCGTGGTGGAAGCATGCGGGCAATGTCAACCAAGCCAAGTGGTGTACTCACTTGTTGACACTATGGCACTGTCGCCACCGAAGAAAAAAACTTGTAAGTAGCACCCATCGATTTGTTGTTGATTTTTTTTTTGAAACGAGTGGCAAAAGATTTGCCACTATTCATTAAATAAGGGGAAGAGTTTAGACAAGACCAAGGTCCATAAAGAAACAAAATAAAGGAAACTAAGGGATTACTCTCCCGTTATTACAAAGCTCAAACTCTTCGCAACCGCGGCAAGCCGACAAGCCAAAACTTCACTTCGGATTTGATGATGTTGAGGAGGATGGTAGTTGGTGCGGACTTGTGGTTGAAAACTCTAGCATTCCGCTCCTTCCAAATGGTCCAACTAACAAGCATGGTTAGGGGAACCAACACCTTATGGTTATCTGAAGCCTCATTCAGCATCTTCGACCATCAACCCTTGAGGGTGAGATCGTCCATCCACTCTTGGATGTGAATGGAAGGTATGCCAATCCAACTTTTCACCATTCCCCAAAGGCGCTTGGTGTAACGGCAATGGGAAAAAGGTGGGCAGCCTTTTCTTAAGTTTGGTTGCAAGGTGGGCTGCCGTTTCTTGGTGTAACTTTTCACCATTTGTTGTTGACTTGCAGTTGTAAAAATTCTCCATCATGTGCTCGTTCTTGGAATAAAGCACTAAGGTTGTGTGATTAATTTGCTAGCTCAGTGAGATCAGATTCAAAAGGCTTACAAGTTGAAAGGTTATTGCGATATAATGACATGATTGAACCTGACATACAAGAGCGAGAAGCCAGAAATTTATTTTGGGATTTTAAAAAAAGTCTCCATGCGATTTAGTATGTCACCGCAAAATTTAGCAGTGTCAACTAGAAGATTGTGAGATTCTAAAAGAAAAAGTAGAACATGGTGAGGAGGTAAAAAAACACACAATCCATTTTTATTTTCTTTCTTGCTTATTTTTGTTGTCATGATAACATTTTGACAATGTATCTTCCGGTGCAACGCACGGACAATTTTCCTAGTTTCTGTTAAATGAAATAAAATGAGGGGTGCCAAACGAGCTCTAAATTTTTTTGCACGGTCATAGACCACATCATTATCTACATCTAAGTTTTCAGATTCTTTTTGCAACTTCAAAATATTGCTCTTTTGAAAAATAAAAAAATAAACAATCTATGCGTAGTCCAAGATAAACTTGTAGTTTCCGAGAAAATCTACTTCTTTTTTCTTTGCCGTAAATCAGGAAGCAAGATAAAGAAGAGAAAATAGTTTTCAACAAGGAAACATACATTTTCAAGCTGCACTGCACCGTGTAACCGTGTAGCCATGTTGGTTGATGCAGGACCACAAGTCCGCCACGACGCGTGCACCTGGATGCTTCACAGAGTCGCTCACCATGTTGGACTTTCCATCACTCAAATCTGCTTAATCTAGTCAATGGTCAATGCATGAAATTGCATCCACATGGCCTCGATTAGAAAAGCCAAGCGATATACGGTTGTACCTTTTGTTTAGACGCGCGATTGTACTTCTTCTCTAGTGGTTGTGTAGGATCTCATGGATCAAACCGACGGTTGACATTCTATACATGATGACATTTCTATAGAAAGAAAAACACATACCACATGAACAACCGACAATGCCATACTCCCTCCATTCGAATAAATAAGATGTCCTCGTTTTTTATTTTTTCTTTGATCAAGAATTACTCTAAAACTGAGAACCAACCTGAGGTTGGGTGGTTAGGAGGGTGGTTGTACCCCCAGCCCACCAGAGTTCAAACCACAGGTTTGACATCTGTATGTCTCATAAATGCGGAATATTCTTTCAGTGGGAGGCGACGTTCCCGTCGATAGCGAGGCGCCTGTGGTGACTTCGTCAATTTCAAGATCCAATCCGCTGGCTTGGTCTTCCGGAGGTGCTCATAGGGGTAGGGTGTGCGTGTGTGTGCGTTCATAGGGGTGAGTGTATGCGCGTGTATGTGAGCGCCTGCGTTTGTACTGTGTTTCTCAAAAAAAAAAAAAAAGAATTACTCTAAAACTATAAAGATTGTTGGTAAAAAAATTAGCATAGTTTGTAGGTATTTTTAATACGAATCAAACAATACTAATCACGTACAATATAATTAAAATTTTGTTGTTCAATTTTTTCGCTCAAAGTTTGTATTTCATTAGGCGTGCGTCCTATTCATCGAAACCAAGAAACACATATCTTAGTGAAAGTACTTAAATGCATACCAAGTAGAACCTCCAAATTAGTTTTATTGAACCAAGGTTAGAAAATGAGGTTTTATTTTATAGTTCTCTGCATGTACGAACGGTTGAGTGATGGGTGCATGCAAATAATCACCATTAGGAGTTACAAGCTCCCCGAGCTTTTTTGATGCCATACTCCAACTTTTATGTGTTTTTAGATTTAAATAAACAAGTAATAAAAAATAAAAAACATAAACTACTAATTTTGGGTTTTGATTAAGAAAAAATAAAACTACTAACAAGTAATAAACTAAAATATTAATTAAACAAGGGTTCATACCTTCGATCTAACAAGAAAACTACTAACAAAGAAATCTTCAATGACCTTACCAGGGGCAGCAATTGCTTCCACTAAAAAAGGGTTCATACCTTCGATCTAGATTATAGACTGTAATTTAAGCTTTTTCTCTAGAGATCTAGATTTATCGAATCCACGGGAAGATTGCTTTAGGTGTAAGATCACTTAAACAAAACCTCTAGCTTTTGTTTAACTCTTGTCTTACCAGACCAATGGTTTTCTTGTGTTGGTTGTGTATGATGGTTGAAGATAGCCATGGGCTGGAAGTTTCACCTGCAACGGTGTGTTAGATGTGATTTAAATGATAAAACGAATCTCAGATGTAACAATATGTGTATACACATATATATCATGTTAAAGATGCAATATACCATGGGAGATGCGTCCTAACGAGCATCGTATTGCCGCAAGTCATAGTTCTTAAGGAGCAATAATCCACCTCGAGTTCAAACACAACACGTGGAGTCATGGTATTAAGATAAATCAAATAATAGCCTTATGTTTGGTGACGTCAGCATTACTCCCTAGAAGATAATCACACTATCGACCTATGAATGATGTCATTTGAGCATGGCATTGAATCATGCAACAAACTCTACTCAAACCTTAATGCCTATGCCGGTTTCTCTGGTTTGGATACCTATCAAACCTTAAAGATCAAGATAAAAAGATCAAAGTCTAGTAATGGATTTGTACTCCCATATTGCATAATATCCTATAAGCAATTAGATACACATAGTTTTGCGAGGCTAGGCCTCATCCCATAGCCCAAGAGGAGTGCTCACACATGATCAGATCAACAATAGTAAACATTGTATTATAAATAAGTATCAGAGAGGTGAATGATGATCAATCTTACAATGCTGGAGACTGTGAGTAGATCAAGATTACAAGTGTAATAGGGGAGAGGATGAAGATGATCATGATGATGACGTGGTGAAGAATATGGCAGCGGTGATAGGGCTTTGGTGAAAATTGGAATTGACTATACGGTGGAATGTGTTTTTCTCTACTTGTGTGTCTTGATGCCCTCGGTGCCTTCACGGTTTATAATGGGTTTGATGCGGCGAAGCCACCGACACATGGTACGGCCAGGCACATTATACGGGCCTGACTGTACCAGTGCTCGTTAAGTCTTATGCGCCTCAGCTTTGGACCTGGTTGACTAGGTGATATTCAAGCTCGGGATTCTCCATTAATTGCCTCTGATTTCCACTTAAATACTTCCATGTACGCATAAAAAAGAGGAGATTTGCACATCTTGGCATTGATTAGCACTTAATAGTGGGTCTAGGAAGATATTCGCTTCATATTGTAACGTATATCTTGGTTTAGATGCAAATAATTAGCCGTTTTCATGACTCATGAGACACAATGAAGCGCAGCTGAAAGGGTATATGTAGTATGACTGAGGGGAGGGCGGTTAATCGGAGCTAATTCCAAGTTTTGATCTTTTTCAATTTTTAGGTCTTTTGCAACAAAATAAAGGTGAGCAATTGTTAGATAGGGAACCTATAAGGTGCAAACACAAGAAACAACAAGTAACAAAGAGAACAAGGTGAAGGGAACACGGTGCAAACTATGGTGAATACACGAGACACAAGGGTTTGTTTCTGTAGTGTCTTCCCAAGGAAAGTACGTCCACATTGGAGAGATGTGGTGCCGCGAAAGCTAAGAAACTGTCATAAATGCTCACCTTATTTTCGAGTGAGTCCACCAAGGAGAGCCTACTTCTCGACTAAGTGGTGTTGGTTGAGGCGGAAACCCTTTACACAAGGTTGGGGAAATACTTCACAACTCAATTCGATGCTCCCAACTCCATCAAGAGCTTTTACAACACCAAAGAAGCTTCATGATGGCCTCTCAACAAGGATCCCTGTAAAAGGAGATCTAGGTTTACAAGTTCCTCAAGGGAATATACGAGGAATTCGAAATTCCTTTGGTAGATAGCTAGCTAGATCGGGACTTCTCCTTTGATTCCCAAACTATGGGGCTGATTGGTCAGTGATGTCTATGCACGCTTCTATTCTTGTAGACAGTGTTGGACCTCCAAGTGCATAGGTTTGTAGAATAACAACAAGTTTCCCTTAAGTGGATCACCGAAGGTTTATCGAACTCAGGGAGGTAGAGGTCAAAGATATCCCTCTCAAGCAACCCTGCAATTACGATACAAAAAGTCTCTTGTATCTCCAACACACCCAATACACTTGTCAGGTGTATAGGTGCACTAGTTCGGCGAAGAGATAGTGAAATACAAGTAATATGGATGATTATGACTTGCAATTGCAATCTGAAATAAAAATGGCAGCAAGCAAACATATAGCAGAACTAGATGTAAACGGTGTTTCAATGCTTCAAAATAAGGCCTAGGAATAATACTTTCACTAGTGGACACTCTCAACAATGATACCATAATTGGATACATAGATATTATCACTTCACTATGCTACTCTGAACCATTCTCCGGTTTGATAATAAACACAAATTCACTGCGTAGGACTGCATAAGTATTCCTTAAAGTTCGCATTCCCAATCTATGGACGCCCCACTCTATCACCTTGAGCATACAAAGATGGTACTAACTAGTCACCATAATTCATAAGTATTTATGTAAATTAAGCTTAAGAAACAAACACGGTGTGCACACTGTCACCTTCACACCGTTGGACAAGGTGTTCCTGGAGAGCACATAATAAAACTACCTGAGTAGCACAATAGTTGAAGAATAACATCTACTTATTCAACTAGATTACAAAGCTCATGATCACATAAAGATCATACATGGAGGGATAGATAGACAACATAGCTACCGGTAAAGCCCTCGGCCTCGGGGGAGAACTACTCACTCCTCTGATGGGATTCGTAGCATAGAAAACAAAAAATTCCTACCGCGAGAATGCAATCCAAGCCAAGATTGTTACTAGTGTTGTCAATAGAAAGAGTAAATTGAATCTTCACTATGGTGAGAGAGACAGACACCCGCAAAGCCACTTATGCAATACAAGTTGCATGTCGAATGTGGAGCAAGTCTCATGAACACGGTCATGTAAAGTTAGCCCGAGCCGCTTCATCCCACCATGCCACAAAGATGCAAAGTCCTCGAACTAAAGACAACAAAGCATCAACGTCCACAAAACAATTGTGTTCTACTCGTGCAACCATCTATGCATAGACACGGCTCTGATACCACTGATGGGATTCGTAGCATAGAAAACAAAAAATTTCCTACCGCGAGAACGCAATTCAAGCCAAGATGCAATCTAGAAGATGGGAGCAACGAGGGGATGAACGAGACTAACCCTTGAAGATTTCCAAAGCCTAGGAGAGGAGGCTCTCGTTGCTGCGGTAGACGATCACTTGCCGCTTTCAAAAGCGCGTAGAAGATCTTGACGGTGCCACAATCGGGCAGCACCTCCGTACTCGGTCACACGTTCGGTGTTGATGACGACATCCTTCTCCCTGTTCCAGCGGGCAGCGGAAGTAGTAGATCCTCCTCGGAATCCCGGCAGCACAACGACGTGGTGGCGGTGGTGGTGGAGATCTCCGACAGAGCTTCGCCTAAGCTATGTGGGAGAGAGAGGTAGGAGGGAACCGCTAGGGTTTCTGGGAGAGGGGACTCTTGAGGGGGTGCGGCCATGGTGGTCTTGGTGTGGCCGGCCAGCCCCTCCTCTCCCCTATTTATATATGTGGAAGACCCCAAAGATTAGGTCAAAAGTCTCCGAATAAGACCCCAACATAAACCTTCCATATGACCAAACCTAGGGGGAGTGGGACTCCCCCCTTTCCTTTGGTGGGGTGGCCAGCCACCATGGGGAGGAGTCCACTTGGGACTCCTCCTCCCTTAGGCTGGCTGGCCAAGGTGGGTGGGTGGAGTCCCTACCTTCCATGCTGATTTCTTCAGGACTCTTCTAGAACCTTCTAGAACCTTCCAGAAAAAATACCGGATCATTTTCAAAGCTAGAAAATGACTTCCTATATATGAATCTTATTCTCCGGACCATTCCGGACCTCCTCGTGATGTCCTGGATCCCATACGAGACTCCGAACAAAACTTCGAACTCCATTCCATATTCCATATCTACTTAAACGACATCAAACCTTAAGTGTGTCACCCTACGGTTCGCGAACTATGTAGACATGGTTGAGACCTCTCTCCGACCAATAACCAATAGCGGGATCTGGAGATCCATAATGGCTCCCACATATTCAACGATGACTTTAGTGATCGACTGAACCATTTACATACGATACCGATTCCCTTTGTCACGCGATATTTTACTTGTCCGAGGTTTGATCATCAGTATCTCTATACCTCGTTCAACCTCGTCTCATGACAAGTACTCTTTACTCGTACCGTGGTATTGAAGGGATTCGTTGCATAGAAAACAAAAAAAATTCTACCGCGAGAACGCAATCCAAGCCAAGATGCAATCTAGAAGACGGGAGCAACGAGGGGATGATCAAGACTAACCCTTGAAGATTTCCAAAGCCTATAAGAGTAGGCTCTTATTGCTGCAGTAGACGATCACTTGCCGCTTGCAAAAGCGCGTAGAAGATCTTGATCACGGTGCCACGATCGGGCAGCACCTCCGTACTCGGTCACACGTTCGGTGTTGATGACGACGTCCTTCTCCCCGTTCCAGCGGGCAGCGGAAGTAGTAGATCCTCCTCGGAATCCCAGCAGCACGACGACGTGGTGGCGGTGTTGATGGAGATCTCCGGCGGAGCTTCGCTAAGCATATGCGGGAGAGGTGGTGGAGGAGGGGTGCTAGGGTTTTGGGAAGAGGGGCGCCGGCTAGGGCACCCTTGAGGGGTGCGGCCATGGTGGTGGCTTGAGTGGCCGGCCAGCCCCTATCTCCCCCTCTTTATATAGGTGGAAGCCCCAAGGTTTAGGTCAAAGTGTCCGAATAAGACCCCAACAAAAACCTTCCAAGTGTCCAAACCTGGGGGGAGTGGGACTCCCCCCTTTCCTTGGTGGGGTGGCCGGCCACCATGGTGGGGAGTCCACTTGGGACTCCTCCTCCCTTAGGCTGGCCGGCCAAGGTGGGTGTTGTCCCTCTGGGACTCCACCTTCCATCCTTATTTCTTCCGGACTTTTCTAGAACCTTCTAGAACCTTCCGTAGAACCTTCCGGATCATTTTAAATCTTATAAAATGACTTCCTATATATGAATCTTATTCTCCGGACCATTCCGGAACTCCTCGTGATGTCCTGGATCCCATCCGAGACTCCGAACAAAACTTCGAACTCTATTCCATATTCCATATCTACTTAAACGACATCAAACCTTAAGTGTGTCACCCCACGGTTCGTGAACTATGTAGACATGGTTGAGACTTCTCTCTGACCAATAACCAATAGCGGGATCTGGAGATCCATAATGGCTCCCACATATTCAACGATGACTTTAGTGATCGAATGAACCATTCACATACGATACCAATTCCCTTTGTCTCGCGATATTTTACTTGTCCGAGGTTTGATCATCGGTATCACTCTATACCTTGTTCAACCTCATCTTCTGACAAGTACTCTTTACTCGTACCGTGGTATGTGGTCTCTTATGAACTTATTCATATGCTTGCAAGACATTAGACGACATTCCACCGAGAGGGCCCAGAGTATATCTATCCGTCATCGGGATGGACAAATCCCACTGTTGATCCATATGCCTCAACTCATACTTTCCGGATACTTAATCCCACCTTTATAACCACCCATTTACGCAGTGGCGTTTGATGTAATCAAAGTACCTTTCCGGTATAAGTGATTTATATGATCTCATGGTCATAAGGACTAGGTAACTATGTATCGAAAGCTTATAGCAAATAACTCAATGACGTGATCTTATGCTACGCTTAATTGGGTGTGTCCATTATATCATTCACATAATGACATAACCTTGTTATTAATAACATCCAATGTTCATGATCATGAAACGATGATCATCTATTAATCAACAAGCTAGTTATACAAGAGGTTTACTAGGGACTCCTTGTTGTTCACATAACACACATGTATCAATGTTTCGGTTAATACAATTATAGCATGATATGTAAACTTTATCATAAACACAAAGATACATAATAACCATTTATTATTGCCTCTTGGGCATATCTCCAACAGTCTCCCACTTGCACTAGAGTCAATAATCTAGTTTACATTTGTAAAGATATAACACCTTGGCCTTCCGGTGCTTTATCATGTTTTGCTTACGGGAGAGGTTTTAGTCAACGGATCTGACATGCTCAGAACCGTATGTATTTTGTAATTCATTTGCGTCTCAACGCATCACTCATTTCCAAATGAGTCGGCATCAAATATGTTTGGTCTTCTGGTGGAACCTTAATTCCGTGGTCTGAAATATGTCACTAATATTGTCACACACAATATAGCTTCAAAGTTCTGACTCTGTCGTAACTACACCAAGCTCTCAAAGAACCTCTTGACTTAACATCCTTTGCCATTGTCAAAACAATGACATACTCTGCCTTCTTTTGTAGAATCCGTCACAATATTTAGAACTCTTCTAAATCTAGCATAGACAACTTCTAGCTCATTGTGCTACCTTTTAAACAACACTTAGTCTAATTTGAGATTTGAAATTTTATTTTCATATGTGACAAAACTAATATCGGTGCAACATCTTACAGCGATTTGTTTTGTCATTTCTCCATACAAAACTATATATATATATCCTTGGTTCTTCTCAAGTACTCAAGAATATTCTTACTGTTTTTCAATGATCATCACATGAATCATTCTGGTTCATGCTCATAACACTTTTTAGAGCACAGGACAGCTGATTGTGTACATATTATCCGTGATCTATAATCACTCATGTGTTTTTACTCATTGAGTGTCAGATACACTCAAGTCTTGTTAAAACTTAACATAACAAGAATATTTTCTTAATCTTTCTATATTGAACTATTTCAATATCTATTCTATGTACTTTGACTTAAACATATTATGTGTTTTAATCTATCTTCATAGATCTTGACACAAAATTTGTTTCTGTCTATATCCTTTCATTGAAGTTAATTTCTCAATGAAACTTTCAAATCAAGTATATAATTACATCATTTATAACCAACTATATGTCATCTACATAAGTGTTATAAATATGTCTCAGCACTCCCACTTAATTTCTTGCAAACACAAGCCTCTTCATCGTCTCTGATGAAATCAAAAACTCTTTGACTATTTCATCTGGTGAAGATTCCAACTCCGCGATACTCACTTCATCCAATTGAAGTTTGTATACCTATCTAGTATTCCATGGATCAGCAAAACTCTTGGTTGTATCTTGTATACACCTTTAGTACAAACTTTTGATAAGTAATGTATTTTTCCATCCTACTAACATATCTCATAAAAGAAATATGTAGTGATTACTAGAATAATCCACATAGACTATAAGCATTGCTACGGAAGATCTAATCTTATCATAGTCAACTCTTTGAACTTTGTCGTAAACAACTTTTCGACAAGTCAAGCTTCTTCAAGGATATTCCATCCAAGTCCATCAATTTTATAGATCCATTTACTTTCAAAAAATATTTATCTATCTTGGATTCCATGGCATATAGCCATTTTAACAGAGTCAGGGCCCATCATAACTTCTTTGTTTGTAGTTGGTTTATCATTGTTTAAAATCAATCATTTGTCCACAAATCATTTATTTGATCACAAAGTAAACCATACCTACAAGTTTCAATATGTACTTCGATCTCCATGGCTAAAACAATTTGTAGTCATGGGAGCCATGATCATCGTGACCGCTTCCGGAACCTATTCCGATGCTGCGCTACTCTGATCATTATGCTCAGGTTCATAAACATTATCAAGTTCTATTGTCCTCCCACTCAAATACTTCGCTAGAAAACAATTTCTTGGAAATAAGCAAGTAACATTAACAAACACTTTTGTCTTTTACTTCATAGTGGAAAGAATTCCCAATCAATTCTTTGAGATAACCAACAAAGACATTTATCCGATTTCGGTTATAAACTTTTAAACCAAAATTTAAAGAAAGGACTATTAGGGTTTATACCCATGCCATAACTCGTATGGTGTCATTTCTACGGATCATGATGATGCTCTTATTTAGTGTAAAAGCGGTAGTCTTTAAAGCATAATCCACAAAAATATAATGGCATCAATATTTTATCTCATCATTAATCCAACAAGATTTGGATACGTCTTTTGGATACTTCATCATCACTATGATACTCCAAGAAACGTGAGTTGTAGAACAGCTTCATAACTCTCTTAGATGTTCGCTAAAACTCGTAATTCAAATATTTCGACCATGATCCAATCATAGATATTTGACTTTTCTATTACGATGATTTCCACTTCATGCTGAATTTATTTGAATCTATTCAAATATTTCAAACTTCTTCCTTATCGAATATATCCACATATATATATTCAATTCATTGTTTGAAGTTTTCATGAAGTAGAAGAATCTCCCGCACACAACTATGTCCAGTGAACCACATACATCATCATGTATGTTTTCACTAAGTTAGTTGCCCGTTCAACTCTTGGCCTATAAACGGTATTTTAGTCATTCTCTTTAGAAAAGATTTACAAGCGCCAAAATGATTCAAAAATCAAAATGACTCCAAAAATCCATTTGCATGGAGTTCCTTCATGCGTTCCTTTCTAATATGACCTAAATGGCGGTTCCACAAATAAGTGGAATTCAAATCATTTGCCTTATGGCATTTTAGCGTCAGTGTTATGTATGTGTGTTTCACCATTAAGATTTATAATAACTTACCCATCGTACATGGAGTAATGTCATAATTTGAACAACTCATTGTTTTCATTTGACCAGAGCAAAATAACCATTATTAAGTTCTTTACTATAAATTCTAAGGGCTAGATAGAATGCCAACGATGAACATAATAACACTTTATTTTTGTTCCAGACGTGCATTCCTATCATATTCCTTGTCAGTCATTTAGGCCATTGTATTCTTGTATTGCGTTGTTTTGTATGACACTTCATACCAACCAATATAGTACTAATACCCAAGAATTTCATAGTGTGACCTAACTAGGAATACAACCATAACATGTATATCATTTATATACACCTGAGCTAGACTTTCTAGTCTTTTCTTTCTTTCTGCCAAAATATCTTTTGCAGTTTCTATTTTAGCTTTCCTCATTATTCAGAAAAAAAAACACTTCAACATCACTAACTTCTAGGTTTGTTGGTCTAATACCAATAACCTTGAGGTTCTTATTTTGAAGTTGATCATCATATGACAAGTGTTCTAGATTTCACTATTCGTAACTTTGTAATATGATGAACAATTTCACTCATAATTTTATCCATCAATTCATGACAACTTTCTGAGACCATGTCTGTACATGCTAGGCTCATAAAGTTTAACCTTAGTATTCGCATGTGCAAATCTGGTTTGTACCCGTTGTATGCACACGTAGAATCTATCACACCCGATCATCACGTGATGCTTCGATACGACGAGTCTTTAGCAACGGTGCATACTAAGGATGATAACTTCATGGATATGCGAATATCGTTAGTGCCCCAATAGTTGGAGGATTGTGATGCCTGGCGTCTTCAACCTTCATACATTCCCATAAAACTTATGAGTTTATGTAGTCTCACCAAATTTATATTCTATCATCTTGCAATAAGGTCTTAGATATCACATATATCTCATACCTTGATTATTTCTGAAAACTAAATTTTCAGCTCCTTACTTTTCAAACAGATTTGAAATTCAAGTTTCACGGAGACAAGATAACTTTAGGTACTAATTGAAACCATAGCTCTTTGAATCAACAATGTGAGGTTTACTAAAAATTTGCTATAGGACTTAATCACTTCTTGATTCTTTAACAATACGTTACCAGTCCGTAAAGTTTCTTGTCAGATTTTAACAGTATTTCTATCTCAATTACAAGACTAGCGCATAGTAGTAAACGGATGCCAATACTACAAAATTAATTCAAAATACTACTCAGGCTATGTTTATGATAATTAGTTCATGTTTTAATCTAATTACTAATGGACTCCCACTTAATACAACATCCCTCATAGTTGTTAAGTGGTACACGATCCAAATTCACTACACCAAAACCGATCATCACGTGAGATGATGTAGCTTCAATGGTGAACATCAACATGTTGATCATATCATCCATATGACTCGTGTTCAACCTTTCGGTTTCCGTTGTCCCGAGGCCATGTCTGTACATGCTAGGCTCGTCAAGCAAACCCAAGTATTCCGCGTGTGCAACATGGCTTACACCCGTTGTATGTTGAGTTTACCACACCCGATCATCACGAGATGCTTCAAAACGACGAACATGCAACGGTGCATACGAGGGGAGAACACTTTATTATCTTGATATTAATGTGAGGGATCATCTTATAATGCTACCGTCGCGTTCTAAGCAAAATAAGATGCATAAAGGATTAACATCACATGCAATTCATATGTGATATGATATGGCCCTTTTGTCTTTTCGCCTTTGATCTTCATCTCCAAAGCACGGACATGATCTCCATCATCAATGGGCATGATCTCCATCATTGTCGGCGTAGCGTCAAGGTTCATGGCGCCGTCTTCATGGTTGTTCACCTCATGTAGCAAATATTACAACTACTTTGAAATACTACTCAACATGAAAATTAAAGACAACCATAAGGCTCCTGCCGGTTGCCACAATACAATAATGATCATCTCATACATATTCATCATCACATTATGGCCATATCACATCACCAAACCCTGCAAAAACAAGTTAGACGTCTCTAATTTGGTTTGCATATTTTACGTGGTTTAGGGTTTTCGAGAGAGATCTAATCTACCTACGAACATGAACCACAACGGTGATACTAGTGTTGTCAATAGAAGAGTAAATTGAATCTTCACTATAGTAGGAGAGACAGACACCCGCAAAGCCTCTTATGCAATACAAGTTGCATGTCGAACGAGGAACAAGTCTCATGAACGCGGTCATGTAAAGTTAGTCCGGGCCGCTTCATCCCACTATGCCACAAAGATGCAAAGTACTCAAACTAAAGATAACAAGAGCATCAACGCCCACAAAACCATTGTGTTCTACTCGTGCAACCATCTATGCATAGACACGGCTCTGATACCACTGAAGGGATTCGTTGCATAGAAAACAAAAAAAATTCTACCGCGAGAACGCAATCCAAGCCAAGATGCAATCTAGAAGACGGGAGCAACGAGGGGATGATCAAGACTAACCCTTGAAGATTTCCAAAGCCTATAAGAGTAGGCTCTTATTGCTGCGGTAGACGATCACTTGCCGCTTGCAAAAGCGTGTAGAAGATCTTGATCACGGTGCCACGATCGGGCAGCACCTCCGTACTCGGTCACACGTTCGGTGTTGATGACGACGTCCTTCTCCCCGTTCCAGCGGGCAGCAGAAGTAGTAGATCCTTCTCGGAATCCCGGCAGCACGACGGCGTGGTGGCGGTGTTGATGGAGATCTCCGGTGGAGCTTCACTAAGCATATGCGGGAGAGGTGGTGGAGGAGGGGTGCTAGGGTTTTGGGAAGAGGGGCGCCGGCTAGGGCACCCTTGAGGGGTGCGGCCATGGTGGTGGCTTGAGTGGCCGGCCAGCCCCTCTCTCCCCCTCTTTATATAGGTGGAAGCCCCAAGGTTTAGGTCAAAGTGTCCGAATAAGACCCCAACAAAAACCTTCCAAGTGTCCAAACCTAGGGGGAGTGGGACTCCCCCCTTTCCTTGGTGGGGTGGCCGGCCACCATGGTGGGGAGTCCACTTGGGACTCCTCCTCCCTTAGGCTGGCCGGCCAAGGTGGGTGGAATCCCTCTGGGACTCCACCTTCCATCCTTATTTCTTCCGGACTTTTCTAGAACCTTCTAGAACCTTCCGTAGAACCTTCCGGATCATTTTAAATCTTATAAAATGACTTCCTATATATGAATCTTATTCTCCGGACCATTCCGGAACTCCTCGTGATGTCCTGGATCCCATCCGAGACTCTGAACAAAACTTCGAACTCTATTCCATATTCCATATCTACTTAAACGACATCAAACCTTAAGTGTGTCACCCTACGGTTCGTGAACTATGTAGACATGGTTGAGACTTCTCTCCGACCAATAACCAATAGCGGGATCTGGAGATCCATAATGGCTCCCACATATTCAACGATGACTTTAGTGATCGAATGAACCATTCACATACGATACCAATTCCCTTTGTCTCGCGATATTTTACTTGTCCGAGGTTTGATCATCGGTATCACTCTATACCTTGTTCAACCTCGTCTTCTGACAAGTACTCTTTACTCGTACCGTGGTATGTGGTCTCTTATGAACTTATTCATATGCTTGCAAGACATTAGACGACATTCCACCGAGAGGGCCCAAAGTATATCTATCCGTCATCGGGATGGACAAATCCCACTGTTGATCCATATGCCTCAACTCATACTTTCCGGATACTTAATCCCACCTTTATAACCAACCATTTACGCAGTGGCATTTGATGTAATCAAAGTACCTTTCCGGTATAAGTGATTTATATGATCTCATGGTCATAAGGACTAGGTAACTATGTATCGAAAGCTTATAGCAAATAACTCAATGACATGATCTTATGCTACGCTTAATTGGGTGTGTCCATTATATCATTCACATAATGACATAACCTTGTTATTAATAACATCCAATGTTCATGATCATGAAACGATGATCATCTATTAATCAACAAGCTAGTTATACAAGAGGTTTACTAGGGACTCCTTGTTGTTCACATAACACACATGTATCAATGTTTCGGTTAATACAATTATAGCATGATATGTAAACTTTATCATAAACACAAAGATATATAATAACCATTTATTATTGCCTCTTGGGCATATCTCCAACAGGTATGTGGTGTCTTATGAACCGTTCATATGCTTGCAAGCTATTAGACGACATTCCACCGAGAGGGCCCAGAGTATATCTATCCGTCATCGGGATGGACAAATCCCACTGTTGATCCATATGCCTCAACTCATACTTTCCGGATACGTAATCCCACCTTTATAACCACCCATTTACGCAGTGGTGTTTGATGTAATCAAAGTACCTTTCCGGTATAAGTGATTTACATGATCTCATGGTCGAAAGGACTAGGTAACTATGTTTCGAAAGCTTATAGCAAATAACTTAATGACGTGATCTTATGCTATGCTTAATTGGGTGTGTCCATTACATCATTCATATAATGACATAACCTTGTTATTAATAACATCCAATGTTCATGATCATGAAACTATGATCATCTATTAATCAACAAGCTAGTTATACAAGAGGCTTACTAGGGACTCTTTGTTGTTCACATAACACACATGTATCAATGCTTCGGTTAATACAATTATAGCATGTAAACATTATCATGAACACAAAGATATATTATAATAACCATTTTATTATTGCCTCTTGGGCATATCTCCAACAGTCTCCCACTTGCACTAGAGTCAATAATCTAGTTTACATATGTAAAGATATAACACCTTGGCCTTTCGGTGCTTTATCATGTTTTGCTCACGGGAGAAGTTTTAGTCAACGGATCTGACATGCTCAGAAACGTATGTATTTTGCAATTCATTTGCGTCTCAACGCATCACTCATTTTCCAAATGAGTCGGCATTAAATATGTTTGGTCTTCTGGTGGAACCTTAATTCCCCGGTCTGTAATATGTCACTAATATTGTCATACACAATATAGCTTCAAAGTTCGGACACTATCGGAACTACACCAAGTTCTCCAAGAACTCTTCGACTTAAACATCCTCAGTCATTGTCAAAACAATGACATACTATGCCTTCGTTTGTAGAATCCGTCACAATATTTAGAACTCTTCTAAATCTAGCATTGTGCTACCTTTTAAACAACACTTAGCCTAATTGAGATTTGAATTTGATTTTTATATGTGATCAAACAAATATCGGTGCAACACCTTACAACGATTTGTTTGTCATTACCCCATATAAAACTATATATGTATCCTTGGTTCTTCTAAAGCACACAGGGATATTCTTACTGTTTGTCCAATGATCATCACATGAATCATTCTGGTATATGCTCCTAACTTTTCAGAGCATAGGACATCTGATTTTGTACATATTATTCGTGATTTAAAAATCACTCATGTGTTTTTACTCATCGAGTGTCAGATACACTCAAGTCTTTGTTAAATCTTCACATGACAAGAACATTTTCTTAATATTTCTATATTGAACTACTTCAATATCCATTCTATGTACTTTGACTAAAACTTATTATGTGTTTCAATCTATCTTCATAGATCTTGACACTAAATATGTTTCAGTCCATATCCTTTCATTGAAGTTAATTTTCAATGAAATCTTTTTAATCAAGTATATAATTACATCATTTATAACCAACTATATGTCATCTACATAAAGTATTATAAAAATGTCTCAGCACTCCCACTTAATTTCTTGCAAATGCAAGCCTCTTCATCGTTTCTGATGAAATCCAAAAACTCTTTGACTATTTCATCTGGTGAAGATTTCAACTCCGCGATACTCACTTCATCCAATTTGAAGTTTGTATACCTATCTAGTATTCCACGGACCAGCAAAACTCTTGGTTGTATCTTGTATACACCTTTAATATACACTTCTAATAAGTAATGTATTTTGCCATCCTACTAGCATATCTCATAAAAGAAATATGTAGTGATTACTAGAATAATCCATATAGACTATAAGCATTGCTACGGAAGATCTAATCTTATCGTAGTCAAATCTTTGAACTTTGTCGTAAACAACTTTTCGACAAGTCGAGCTTCTTCAATGATATTTCATCCAAGTCCATCAATTTTATAGATCCATTTACTTTCAAAAAATATTCATCTATCATGGATTTCATGGCATATGGCCATTTTAACGGAGTCTGGGCCCATCATAACTTCTTTGTTTGTAGTTGGTTTATCATTGTTCAAAATCAATCCTTTGTCCACAAATCATTTATTTGATCACAAAGTAAACCATACCTACAAGGTTCAATAAGTACTTCGATCTCCATGGCTAAAACACTTTGTAGTCATGGGAGCCATGATCGTTGTGGCCGCTTCCGGAACCAATTTCCGATGTTGCGCTACTCTGATCATTATGTTCAGGTTCACAAACCTTATCAAGTTCTATTGTCCTCCCACTCAAATACTTCGCTAGAAAACAATTTCTTGGAAATAAGCAAGTAACATTAACAAACACTTTTGTCTTTTACTTCATAGTGGAAAGAATTCCCAATCAATTCTTTGGGATAACCAACAAAGACATTCATCCGCTTTTGGTTGTAAACTTATTTACATATGCTATGCATACCAAAATTTAAGAAAGGACTATCAGGGTTCATACCCATGCCATAACTCGTATGGTGTCATTTCAACGGATCATGATGATGCTCTATTCAGTGTAAAAGCGGTAGTCACTGATGTCTACTCACGCTTCTTTTCCTGTAGACAGTGTTGGGCCTCCAAGAGCAGAGGTTTGTAGAACAGCAGCAAGTTTCCCTTAAGTGGATCACCCAAGGTTTATCGAACTCAGGGAGGAAGAGGTCAAAGATATCCCTCTCAAGCAACCCTGCAACCACAAAGCAAGAAGTCTCTTGTGTCCCCAACACACCCAATACACTTGTCAGATGTATAGGTGCACTAGTTCGGCGAAGAGATAGTGAAATACAGGTGGTATGAATGTATATGAGCAGTAGTAACGGCACCAGAAAATAGCTTGATGCTACAACTGGCGTGTGGTTGATGGTGGTAATATTGCAAAGCGATACGGATGCGATAGAGAACGATAAACAAGCAGCGATTTCAGTATTTGGGAACAAGGCCTAGGGATCATACTTTCACTAGTGGACACTCTCAACATTGATCACATAACAGAATAAATAAATGCTATACTCTACACTCTCTTGTTGGATGATGAACACCACTAATTGTGTAGGATTACACGAACCCTCAATGCCGGAGTTAACAAGCTCCACAATATTCGATATTCATGTTTAAATAACCTTAGAGTGCACGATAGATCAACACAACTAAACCAAGTACTAACATAGCATGCACACTGTCACCTTCACACTACGAAAGGAGGAATAGATCACATCAATACTATCATAGCAATAGTTAACTTCATAATCTACAAGAGATCACAATCATAACCTACGCCAAGTACTACACGATGCACACACTGTCACCATTACACCGTGCAGGAGGAATAGAGTACTTTAATAACATCACTAGAGTAGCACATAGAATAGTAGTGATACAAAGCACATTGCAATCATAAAGGGATATAAATAAGCACTTCACTATGCTATTCATAACAGTGAATAAGTATTCTGTGAAATATAGCCTAAGAGACCCACACGGTGCACACACTGTCACCTTTACACACGTGGGACAAGGAGTCTCCGGAGATCACATAAGTAAAATCCACTTGACTAGCATAACGACATCTAGATTACAAGCATCATCATATGAATCTCAATCATGTAAGGCAGCTCATGAGATTATTGTATTGAAGTACATAGGGAGAGAGATGAACCACATAGCTACCGGTACAGCCCTTAGCCTCGATGTAGAACTACTCCCTCCTCATGGGAGACAGCAGCAGTGATGAAGATGGCGGTGGAGATGGCAGCGGTGTCGATGGAGAAGCCTTCCGGGGGCACTTCCCCGTCCCGGCGGCGTGCCGGAACAGAGACTCCTGTCCCCCAGATCTTGGCTTCGCGATGGCGGCGGCTCTGGATGGTTTCTCGTACCGTGGCTTTTCCGTATCGAAGATTTAGGTCAGGGACCTTTATATAGGCGAAGAGGCGGAGTCGGAAGGTCGACGAGGCGATGACACAGTAGGGGGGCGCGGCCCACCCCCTGGCCGCGCCCGACCCTACGCTCCGGTGGGCCCGTGGCCCCCTCTCGCGGCTCTCGTGTGTTCTGGAAGCTTCGTCCAATTTTAAGACTCTGGGCGTTGATTTCGTCCAATTCCGAGAATATTTCCTTACTAGGATTTCTGAAACCAAAAACAGCAGAAAACAGGAACTGGCACTTCGGCATCTCGTCAATAGGTTAGTTCCGGAAAACGCATCAAAACGATATAAAGTGTGAACAAAACATGTAGGTATTGTCATAAAACAAGCATGGAACATAAGAAATTATCGATACGTCGGAGACGTATCAGTCACTAAAGCATAATCCACAAAAATATAATGGCGTCATAATATTTTATCTCATCATTAATCCAACAATGTTTGGATACATCTCTTGGATACTATATCATCATTATGATACTCCAAGAAATGTGAGTTGTAGAACAATTTCATGACTCTCTTAGATGTTCGCTAAAACTCGTAATTCAAATATTTCCACCATGATCCAATCATAGATATTTGATTTTTCTATTACGATGATTTCCACTTCATGCTGAAATTTATTTGAATCCATTCAAAAGTTTCAAACTTCTTCCTTATCGAATATATCCACATATATATACTCAATTCATTGTTGGAAGTTTTCATGAAGTAGAAGAATCTTCCGCACACAACTATGCCCAGTGAACCACCTATATCATCATGTATGTTTTCAGTAAGTTAGTTGCCCGTTCAACTCTTGGCCTATGAACGGTATTTTAGTCATTCTCTTTAGAAAAGATTTGCAAACGCCAAACGATTCAAAATCAAATGACTCCAAAAAATCCATTTGCATGGAGTTCCTTCATGCGTTCCTTTCTACCATGACCTAAATGGCGGTTCCACAAATAAGTGGAATTCAAATCATTTGCCTTATGGCATTTTAGCGTCAGTGTTATGTATGTGTGTTTCACCATTAAGATTTATAATAACTTATCCATCGTACATGGAGTAATGTCATAATTTGAACAACTCATTGTTTTCATTTGACCAGAGCAAAATAACAATTATTAAGTTCTTTATTATAAATTCTAAGGGCTAGATAGAATGCCAACGACGAACAAAATAACACTTTACTTTTGTTCCAGACGTGCATTCCTATCATATTCCTTGTCAGTCACTTAGGCCATTGTATTCTTGTATTGCGTTGTTTTGTATGACACTTCATACCAACTAATATGGTACTAATACCCAAGAATTTCATTGTGTGACCTAACTAGGAATACAACCATAATATGTATATCATTTATATACACCTGAGCTAGACTTTCTAGTCTTTTCTTTTCTTTCTGCCAAAATATCTTTTGTAGTTTCTCTTTTAGCTTTCCTCATTATTCAGAAAACACTTCATCTTTAATAACTTCTAGGTTTGTTGGTCAAATACCAATAACCTTGAGGTTCTTACTTTGAAGTTGATCATCATATGACAAGTGTTCTAGATTTCACTATTAGTAACTTTGTAATATGATGAACAATTTCAATCATAATTTTATCCATCAATTCATGACGACTTTCTGAGACCATGTCTGTACATGCTAGGCTCATAAAGTTTAACCTTAGTATTCGCATGTGCAAATCTGGCCTGCACCCGTTGTATGCACACGTAGAATCTATAACACCCGATCATCACGAGATGCTTCGAAACGACGAGTCTTAGCAACGGTGCATACTAAGGACGATCACTTCATGGATATGCGAATATCGTTAGTGCCCCAATGGTTGGGGGATTGGGACTGTAGGATAACGTTGCATAGAAAACAAAAAATTTCCTACCGCGAACACGCAATCCAAGCCAAGATGCAATCTAGAAGACGGTAGCAACGAGGGGATTATCGAGTCTCACCCTTGAAGAGATTCCAAAGCCTACAAGATGAGGCTCTTGTTGCTGCGGTAGATGTTCACTTGCCGCTTGCAAAATCGCGTAGAAGATCTTGATCACGACGCCACGAACGGGCAGCACCTCCGTACTCGGTCACACGTTCGATTGTTGATGAAGACGACGTCCATCTCCCGTTCCAGCGGGCAGCGGAAGTAGTAGCTCCTCTTGAATCCGACAGCACAACGGCGTGGTGTCAGTGGTGGTGGAGAAATCCGGCGGAGCTTCGCTAAGCGTGCGGGATGTGGTGGAGGAGAGAGAGCCGCTAGGGTTTGGGAGAGGGGGGCGCCAGCCTCAAGGGGTGCGGCCACCTTGGTGGTTGTTGGGGTGGCCGGCCCCCTCCCCTTGGCCCTCATTATATAGGTGGAACCCCCCAGAGTTGGTCTACAAGTCTTCGAATAAGACCCCAAACCAAAACCTTCCATAACACATGAAACCTACCCAAGCTAGGACTCCCACTAGAGGTGGGAATCCCACCTTCCTTGGGAGGGGGTGGCCGGCCCCCCTTGGGGAGTCCACTTGGGACTCCTCCCCCTTAGGGTTGGTCGGCCATGGGAGGTGGAGTCCCACCGGGACTCCGCCTTCCTTAGTGGTTTCTTCCGGACTTTTCTAGAACCTTCTAGAACCTTCCATAGAACCTTCTGGATCATTTTAAATCACATAAAATGACTTCCTATATATGAATCTTATTCTCCGGACCATTCCGGGACTCCTCGTGATGTCCGGGATCTCATCCGGGACTCCGAACAAATATTCGAACTCCATTCCATATTCAAGTTCTACCATTTCAACATCCAACTTTAAGTGTGTCACCCTACGGTTCGCGAACTATGCGGACATGGTTGAGTACTCACTCCGACCAATAACCAATAGCGGGATCTGGAGATCCATAATGGCTCCCACATATTCAACGATGACTTTAGTGATCGAATGAACCATTCACATATGATACCAATTCCCTTTGTCACGCGATATTTTACTTGTCCGAGGTTTGATCATCGGTATCACTCTATACCTTGTTCAACCTCGTCTCCTGACAAGTACTCTTTACTCGTATCGTGGTATGTGGTCTCTTATGAACTTATTCATATGCTTGCAAGACATTAGACGACATTCCACCGAGAGGGCCCAGAGTATATCTATCCGTCATCGGGATGGACAAATCCTACTGTTGATCCATATGCCTCAACTCATACTTTCCGGATACTTAATCCCACCTTTATAACCACCCATTTACGCAGTGGCGTTTGGTGTAATCAAAGTACCTTTCCGGTATAAGTGATTTACATGATCTCATGGTCATAAGGACTAGGCAACTATGTATCGAAAGCTTATAGCAAATAACTTAATGACGTGATCTTATGCTACGCTTAATTTGGGTGTGTCCATTACATCATTCATACAATGATATAACCTTGTTATTAATAACATCCAATGTTCATGATTATGAAACTAATCATCCATTAATCAACAAGCTAGTTAAGAGGCATACTAGGGACTCTTTGTTGTCTACATATCACACATGTACTAATGTTTCGGTTAATACAATTATAGCATGATATATAAACATTTATCATAAACATAAAGATATAAATAATAACCACTTTATTATTGCCTCTAGGGCATATCTCCTTCAGTCTCCCACTTGCACTAGAGTCAATAATCTAGATTACAATGTAATATACCTAACACCCATGGCATTCTGGTGTTGGTCATGCTTTGCGCTAGGGAGAGCTTTAGTCAACGGATCTGCTACATTCAGATCAGTGTGTACTTTGCAAATCTTTACTTCTCCATCTTCGATGTACTCGCGAATCGAGTGGTAACGCAGCTTGATATGCTTCAGCCTCTTGTGTGACCTTGGCTCTTGTGCATTGGCGATGGCACCCATGTTATCACAGTAGATGATTAATGGGTCCAATGCACTAAGAACCACACCGAGCTCTACAATGAACCTCTTCATCCATACCGCTTCTGATGAAGCCTCTGAAGCCGCTATGTACTCTGATTCTGTTGAAGACTTCGCCACCGTGCACTGCTTCAAGCTTGCCCAGCTTACTGCAGCACCATTCAATATAAACACGTACCCAGACTGTGACTTAGAGTCATCAGGATCAGTGTTCCAACTTGCATCGGTGTAACCACTTACAACGAGCTCTTGGTCACCTCCATAACAAGGAAACATATCCTTAGTTCTTTTCAAGTACTTCAGGATATTCTTGACCGCTGTCCAGTGTTCCATTCCTGGATCACTTTGATATCTGCTAGTCAAACTAACAGCATGTGCTATATCCGGTCTAGTACATAGCATGGCATACATGATAGATCCTACTGCCGAGGCATAGGGGATATTACTCATCCTTTCTCTTTCTTCTGCCGTAGCTGGTCCTTGAGTCTTACTCAAGACCTTGCCTGGTAACATAGGTAAGAACCCTTTCTTACTTTCGTCCATTCTAAACTTCTTTAGAATCTTGTCCAGGTATGTACTCTGTGATAGCCCTATTAGGCGTCTTGATCTATCTCTATAAATCTTAATGCCTAATATATACGATGCTTCATCAAGGTCTTTCATTGAAAAACTATTATTCAAATAACCTTTTTATACTGCTTAATAGTTCTATATCATTCCCAATAAATAATATGTCATCTACATATAATATCAGGAATGCTACAGAGCTCCCACTCACTTTCTTGTAAATACAGGCCTCTCCATGACACTGTATAAACCCGAAGTCTTTGATCACCTTATCAAAGCGTCGGTTCCAACTTCTTGATGCTTGCTTCAGTCCATAGATTGAACGCTGAAGTTTGCATACTTTGTCAGCATTTTTAGGATCGACAAAACCTTTGGGTTGTACCATATACAACTCTTCCTCAATGTCTCTATTAAGGAACGCCGTTTTGACATCCATCTGCCAAATCTCATAATCGAAAAATGCAGCTATTGCTAACAAAATCCTCACAGATTTTAACTTCGCTACAGGTGAGAAAGTCTCATCGTAGTCAACTCCTTGAATTTGTCGGAAACCCTTTGCGACAAGTCGAGCTTTATAGACAGTAATATTACCATCAGCATCTGTTTTTCTCTTGAAGATCCATTTATTCTCGACAGCCTTTCGGCTATCAGGTAAGTCTACCAAAGTCCATACTTTGTTATCATACATGGATCCCATTTCGGATTTCATGGCTTCTTGCCATTTGTTGGAATCTGGGCTCATCATCGCTTCTTCATACGTCGCAGGGTCCTCATCATTGTTATCCACAATCATGACATTTAGACAAGGATCATACCAATCAGGAGTAGCACGTTCCCTTGTCGATCTGCGAGGTTCAGTAGTTTCCTCGTTCGAAGTTTCATGATCATTATCATTAGCTTCCTCTGTTGCCGGTGTAGGCGGTACAGGTACAACTTCCTGATCTTGCGCTACTCTGATCAACGAGTATAGATTCATCAATCTCATCGAGTTCTACTTTTCTTCCAGTCACTTCTTTAGTGAGAAATTCTTTCTCAAGAAAGGTTCCGTTCTTAGCAACAAAGATTTTGCCTTCGGATTTGTGATAGAAAGTGTACCCTATAGTTTCCTTAGGGTATCCTATGAAGACGCATTTCTCCGCTTTGGGTTCTAGCTTGTCCGGTTGTAACTTCTTTACATAGGCTTCGCAACCCCAAACTTTCAGGAACGATGCTTAGGTTTCTTATTAAACCATAATTCATACGGTGTCGTTTCTACGGATTTTGATGGTGCTCTATTTAAAGTGAATGCGGCTGTCTCTAATGCATAACTCCAAAATGATAACGGCAAATCAGTAAGAGACATCATAGAACGAACCATATCTAAGAGAGTTCGATTACGACGTTCGGACACACCGTTTCGTTGTGGTGTTCCCGGCGGTGTCAATTGTGAAAGTATTCCGCATTTCTTTAAATGCATGCCAAACTCATAACTCAGATATTCACCTCCACGATCAGATTGTAGAAATTTAATCTTCTTGTTACGTTGATTTTCTACTTCACTTTGGAATTCCTTAAACTTCTCGAAAGTTTCGGATTTATGTTTCATGAAATAGATATACCCATATCTACTCAGATCATCTGTGAAGGTTAGAACATAACGATAACCACCGCGCGATGCTACACTCATTGGTCCGCACACATCGGTATGTATGATTTCCAATAAGTCAGTAGCTCGCTCCATCATACCAGAAAATGGAGTCTTAGTCATTTTTCCCATTAGACATGCTTCGCATCTATCAAGTGACTCAAAGTCAAGTGATTCAAGTAATCCATCGGTATGGAGTTTCTTCATGCATTTCACTCCAATATGACCAAGACGACAGTGCCACATATAAGTAGAATTATCATTCAATTTAATTCGCTTAGCATCAATGTTATGTATATGCGTATCACTACTATCGAGATCTAACAGAAATAAGCCATTCTTTTCAGGTGCTCGACCATAAAAGATATTATTCATAAAAATAGAACAACCATTATTCTCAGACTTGAATGAATAACCGTCTTGCATTAAACAAGATCCAAATATAATGTTCATGCTCAACACGGGTACAAAATAACAATTATTTAGGCTTAAAACTAATCCCGAAGGTAGATGTAGAGGAAGTGTGCCGACAGCGATCACATCGACTTTGGATCCGTTTCCAACGCGCATCGTCACTTCATCTTTCAGTAGTCTTCGTTTATTCTTTAGTCCTGTTTCGAGTTACAAATACGAGCAACCGAACCAAAGATCAAATACCCAGTACTAGAACGAGAACCGATGAGATAAACATCTATAACATGTATATCGGATATACCTTCTTTCTTCTTCTTGACAAGGCCGCTCTTCGGATCAGCCAGATACTTGGAGCAATTATGCTTCCCGGTGTCCCTTCTCCTTGCGATAATAGCACTCGGCATCGGGCTTAGGGCCGTTCTTAGGTTTCATAGGAGGCGTGGCAGCTTTCTTGCCACCCTTCTTGAATTTTCCTTAGACTTGCCTGTTTCTTGAAACTGGTGGTCTTGTTGACCATCAACACTTGGTGCTCTTTCTTGATCTCAATCTCAGTAGCTTTTAGCATGCCAAAGAGTTCAGGTAACTCCTTGTTCATGTTCTGCATATTGTAGTTCATCACAAAGTTCTTGTAACTTTGTGGCAGTGATTGAAGGACACGATTAATCCCCAGTCTGTTAGGAATCACTATTCCCAAGTCACTGAGTTTCTTCGCATGCCCGGTCATGGCGAGCATGTGCTCACTAACGGAGCTGCCTTCTTCCATCATGCAGCTGAAGAAATGTTTCGATGCTTCATAGCATTCCACGGCCGCATGAGTCTCAAAAATAGCTTTCAGCTCTTTCATCAACTCATGAGGATCGTGGTGCTCAAAACGTTTTTGAAGATCGGATTCCAGACTGCACAGGATGGCACACTGAACTTGAGAGTACCGAGTTTTCCGAGTCTCGTAAACAGCTTTTACTTCATCGGTTTGATTTTACGCGGAGGGTCACCTAGCGGTGCATCAAGCACATATTGCAGATTTCCGCCAGAGAGGAAGATCCTCACATGACGGAACCAGTTGGTGAAGTTGCTACCGTTGCTCTTAAGTTTTTCTTTCACTAGGAACTGGTTAAAATTGATTGGGGACGCCATCTCTACAACATATATTTGCAAAAGTTTAGACTAAGTTTATGACAAATTGAGTTCAAATTTTAATTCAACATAATTAAAAATCTAGGTGAACTCCCACTTA
Organism: Lolium perenne; assembly: GCF_019359855.2. Taxonomy (NCBI): domain Eukaryota; kingdom Viridiplantae; phylum Streptophyta; class Magnoliopsida; order Poales; family Poaceae; genus Lolium; species Lolium perenne. The sequence goes on from NC_067247.2 coordinate 95,066,652, forward strand.
AAACAATATCCCTCGCATTGTCTTAGTGATCACACGAACCAAATCCACCGCACCTAAGTCCGATCATCACGAGACAAGGTGTGATTTCAATGGCAAACACTCAAAGTGTTCATCATATCATCCATATGATTCATGCTCTACCTTTCGGTATCACGTGTTCCGAGACCATGTCTGTACATGCTAGGCTCGTCAAGGCCACCTTAGTATCCGCATGTGCAAAACTGTCTTGCACCCGTTGTATGCACTTGTTGATTCTATCACACCCGATCATCACGAGATGCTTCGAAACGACAAGTCTTGGCAACGGTGCTACTAAGGATGAACACTTTATTATCTTGAGATTTTAGTGAGGGATCATCTTATAATGCTACCGTCGCGATCTAAGCAAAATAAGATGCATAAAAGGATTAACATCACATGCAGTTCATATGTGATATGATATGGCCCTTTTGTCTTTGCGCCTTTGATCTTCATCTCCAAAGCACGGACATGATCTCCATCATCTTCGGGCATGATCTCCATCATCGTCGGCGTAGCGTCAAGGTCAATGGCTCCGTCTTCATGATTGTCCTCCATGTAGCAACTATTACAACTACTTTGAAATACTACTCAACATGAAATTTAAAGACAACCATAAGGCTCCTGCCGGTTGCCACAATACAATAATGATCATCTCATACATATTCATCATCACATTATGGCCATATCACATCACCAAACCCTGCAAAAACAAGTTAGACGTCTCTAATTTGGTTTGCATATTTTACGTGGTTTAGGGTTTTCGAGAGAGATCTAATCTACCTACGAACATGAACCACAACGTTGATACTAATGTTTTCAATAGAAGAGTAAATTGAATCTTCACTATAGTAGGAGAGATAGACACCCGCAAAGCCTCTTATGCAATACAAGTTGCATGTCGAACGAGGAACAAGTCTCATGAACGCGGTCATGTAAAGTTAGTCCGAGCCGCTTCATCCCACTATGCCACAAAGATGCAAAGTACTCAAACTAAAGATAACAAGAGCATCAACGCCCACAAAACCATTGTGTTCTACTCGTGCAACCATCTATGCATAGACCTGGCTCTGATACCACTGTAGGATAACGTTGCATAGAAAACAAAAAATTTCCTACCGCGAACACGCAATCCAAGCCAAGATGCAATCTAGAAGACGGTAGCAACGAGGGGATTATCGAGTCTCACCCTTGAAGAGATTCCAAAGCCTACAAGATGAGGCTCTTGTTGCTGCGGTAGACGTTCACTTGCCGCTTGCAAAAGCGCGTAGAAGATCTTGATCACGGCGCCACGGACGGGCAGCACATCTGTACTCGGTCACACGTTCGGTTGTTGATGAAGACGATGTCCACCTCCCGTTCCAGCGGGCAGCGGAAGTAGTAGCTCCCCTTGAATCCGACAGCACGACGGCGTGGTGTCGGTGGTGGTGGAGAAATCCGGCGGAGCTTCGCTAAGCGTGCGGGATGTGGTGGAGGAGAGAGAGCCGCTAGGGTTTGGGAGAGGGGGGCGCCGGCCTCAAGGGGTGCGGCCACCTTGGTGGTTGTTGGGGTGGCCGGCCCCCTCCCCTTGGCCCTCATTATATAGGTGGAACCCCCAAGAGTTGGTCTACAAGTCTTCGAATAAGACCCCAAACCAAAACCTTCCATAACACATGAAACCTACCCAAGCTAGGACTCCCACTAGAGGTGGGAATCCCACCTTCCTTGGGAGGGGGTGGCCGGCCCCCCTTGGGGAGTCCACTTGGGACTCCTCCCCCTTAGGGTTGGCCGGCCATGGGAGGTGGAGTCCCACCGGGACTCCGCCTTCCTTAGTGGTTTCTTCCGGACTTTTCTAGAACCTTCCATAGAACCTTCCGGATCATTTTAAATCACATAAAATGACTTCCTATATATGAATCTTATTCTCCGGACCATTCCGGGACTCCTCGTGATGTCCGGCATATCATCCGGGACTCCGAACAAATATTCGAACTCCATTCCATATTCAAGTTCTACCATTTCAACATCCAACTTTAAGTGTGTCACCCTACGGTTCGCGAACTATGCGGACATGGTTGAGTACTCACTCCGACCAATAACCAATAAGCGGGATACGGAGATCCATAATGGCTCCCACATATTCAACGATGACTTTAGTGATCGAATGAACCATTCACATATGATACCAATTCCCTTTGTCACGCGATATTTTACTTGTCCGAGGTTTGATCATCGGTATCACTCTATACCTTGTTCAACCTCGTCTCCTGACAAGTACTCTTTACTCGTACCGTGGTATGTGGTCTCTTATGAACTTATTCATATGCTTGTAAGACATTAGACGACATTCCACCGAGAGGGCCCAGAGTATATCTATCCGTCATCGGGATGGACAAATCCTTTGTTGATCCATATGCCTCAACTCATACTTTCCGGATACTTAATCCCACCTTTATAACCACCCATTTACGCAGTGGCGTTTGGTGTAATCAAAGTACCTTTCCGGTATAAGTGATTTACATGATCTCATGGTCATAAGGACTAGGCAACTATGTATCGAAAGCTTATAGCAAATAACTTAATGACGTGATCTTATGCTACGCTTAATTTGGGTGTGTCCATTACATCATTCATACAATGATATAACCTTGTTATTAATAACATCCAATGTTCATGATTATGAAACTAATCATCCATTAATCAACAAGCTAGTTAAGAGGCATACTAGGGACTCTTTGTTGTCTACATATCACACATGTACTAATGTTTCGGTTAATACAATTATAGCATGATATATAAACATTTATCATAAACATAAAGATATAAATAATAACCACTTTATTATTGCCTCTAGGGCATATCTCCTTCAGGGACGCCTTGCGTCTTCAACCTTCGTACATTCCCATAAAACTTATGAGTTTATGTAGTCTCACCAAATTATATTCTATCATCTTGCAATAAGGTCTTAGATATCACATATATCTCATACCTTGATTATTTCTGAAAACTAAATTTTCAGCTCCTTATTTTTCAAACAGATTTGAACTTCAAGTTTCACGTAGACAAGATAACTTTAGGTACTAATTGAAACCATAGTTATTTGAATCAACAATGTGAGGTTTACTAAAAGTTTGCAATATGACTTAATCATTTCTTGATTCTTTAACAATACGGTACCAGTCCGTAAAGTTTCTTGTCACATTTAACAGTATTTCTATCTCAATTATAAGACTAGCACATGGTAGAAAACGGATGCCAATACTACAAAATTAATTCAAAATACTACTCAGACTATGTTTATGATAATTAGTTCATGTTTTAATCTAATTACTAATGAACTCCCACTTAATACAACATCCCTCACAGTTGTTAAGTGGTACACGATCCAAATCCACTACACCAAAACCGATCATCACGTGAGATGATGTAGCTTCAATAGTGAACATCAACATGTTGATCATATCATCCATATGACTCGTGTTCAATCTTTCGGTTTCTGTTGTCCCGAGGCCATGTCTGTACATGCTAAGCTCGTCAAGCAAACCCAAGTATACCGCATGTGCAACATGGCTTACACCCGTTGTATGTGAACGTTGAGTCTATCACATCCGATCATCACGAGATGCTTCGAAACGACGAACTATATCAATGGTGCATACGAGGGAAGAACACTTTATTATCTTGATATTAATGTGAGGGATCATCTTATAATGCTACCGTCGCGATCTAAGCAAAATAAGATGCATAAAGGATTAACATCACATGCAATTCATATGTGATATGATATGGCCCTTTAGTCTTTGCGCCTTCGATCTTCATCTCCAAAGCACGGACATGATCTTCATCATCAACGGGCATGATCTCCATCATCGTCGGCGTAGCGTCAAGGTCCATGGCGCCGTCTTCATGGTTGTTCACCTCATGTAGCAACTATTACAACTACTTTGAAAAACTACTCAACATGAAATTTAAAGACAACCATAAGGCTCCTGCCGGTTGCCACAATACAATAATGATCATCTCATACATATTCATCATCACATCATGGCCATATCACATCACCAAACCCCTGCAAAAACAAGTTAGACGTCTCTAATTTGGTTTGCATATTTTACGTGGTTTAGGGTTTTCGAGTAAGATCCAATCTACCTACGAACATGAACCACAACGGTGATACTAGTGTTGTCAATAGAAAGAGTAAATTGAATCTTCACTATGGTGAGAGAGACAGACACCCGCAAAGCCACTTATGCAATACAAGTTGCATGCCGAACGTGGAGCAAGTCTCATCAACGCGGTCATGTAAAGTTAGCCCGAGCCGCTTCATCCCACCATGCCACAAAGATGCAAAGTACTCGAACTAAAGACAACAAAGCATCAACGACCACAAAACAATTGTGTTCTACTCGTGCAACCATCTATGCATAGACACGGCTCTGATACCACTAATGGGATTCGTAGCATAGAAAACAAAAAATTTCCTACCGCGAGAACGCAATCCAAGCCAAGATGCAATCTAGAAGATGGGAGCAATGAGGGGATGAACGAGACTAACCCTTGAAGATTTCCAAAGCCTAGGAGAGGAGGCTCTCGTTGCTGCGGTAGACGATCACTTGCCGCTTTCAAAAGCGCGTAGAAGATCTTGACGCTGCCACAATCGGGCAGCACCTCCGTACTCGGTCACACGTTCGGTGTTGATGACGACGTCCTTCTCCCCGTTCCAGCGGGCAGCGGAAGTAGTAGATCCTCCTCGGAATCCCGGCAGCACGACGACGTGGTGGCGGTGGTGGTGGAGATCTCCGACAGAGCTTCGCCTAAGCTATGTGGGAGAGAGAGGTAGGAGGGAACCGCTAGGGTTTCTGGGAGAGGGGGCTCTTGAGGGGGTGCGGCCATGGTGGTCTTGGTGTGGCCGGCCAGCCCCTCCTCTCCCCTCTTTATATAGGTGGAAGACCCCAAAGATTAGGTCAAATGTCTCCGAATAAGACCCCAACATAAACCTTCCATATGACCAAACCTAGGGGGAGTGGGACTCCCCCCCTTTCCTTTGGTGGGGTGGCCGGCCACCATGGGGAGGAGTCCACTTGGGACTCCTCCTCCCTTAGGCTGGCCAGCCAAGGTGGGTGGAGTCCCTCTGGGACTCCACCTTCCATGCTGATTTCTTCCGTACTCTTCTAGAACCTTCTAGAACCCTCCAGAAAAAAATATCGGATCATTTTCAAACCTAGAAAATGACTTCCTATATATGAATCTTATTCTCCGGACCATTTCGGACCTCCTCGTGATGTTCTGGATCCCATCTGAGACTTCGAACAAAACTTCGAACTCCATTCCATATTCCATATCTACTTAAACGACATCAAACCTTAAGTGTGTCACCCTACGGTTCGCGAACTATGTAGACATGGTTGAGACCTCTCTCCGACCAATAACCAATAGCGGGATCTGGAGATCCATAATGGCTCCCACATATTCAACGATGACTTTAGTGATCGACTGAACCATTTACATACGATACCGATTCCCTTTGTCACGCGATATTTTACTTGTCCGAGGTTTGATCATCAGTATCTCTATACCTCGTTCAACCTCGTCTCATGACAAGTACTCTTTACTCGTACCGTGGTATGTGGTCTCTTATGAACCATTCATATGCTTGCAAGCTATTAGACGACATTCCACCGAGAGGGCTGACACGCGTACAGCACGCGTCCGTTGGGAACCCCAAGAGGAAGGTGTGAGGCGTACAGCGGCAAGTTTTCCCTCAGTAAGAAACCAAGGTTTATCGAACCAGTAGGAGCCAAGAAGCACGTTGAAGGTTGATGGCGGCGGGATGTAGTGCGGCGCAACACCAGGGATTCCGGCGCCAACGTGGAACCTGCACAACACAACCAAAGTACTTTGCCCCAACGAAACAGTGAGGTTGTCAATCTCACCGGCTTGCTGTAACAAAGGATTAGATGTATAGTGTGGATGATGATTGTTTGCAGAGAACAGTAGAACAATTGCAGTAGATTGTATTTCAGATGTAAAGAATGGACCGGGGTCCACAGTTCACTAGTGGTGTCTCTCCCATAAGATAAATAGCATGTTGGGTGAACAAATTACAGTTGGGCAATTGACAAATAGAGAGGGCATGACCATGCACATACATGATATGATGAGTATTGTGAGATTTAATTGGGCATTACGACAAAGTACATAGACCGCTATCTGATACGTCTCCGACGTATCGATAATTTCTTATGTTCCATGCCATATTATTGATGTTATCTACATGTTTTATGCACACTTTATGTCATATTCGTGCATTTTTTGGAACTAACCTATTAACAAGATGCCGAAGTGCCAGTTCCTGTTTTCTGCTGTTTTTGGTTTCAGAAATCCTAGTAACGAAATATTCTCGGAATCGGACGAAATCAACGCCCAAGTTCCTATTTTCACCGGAAGCATCCAGAACACCCGGGAAGGACCAGAGGGGGGGCACTGGGCCCCCAGACCATAGGCCGGCGTGGCCCAGGCCCTGGCCGCGCCGCCCTATGGTGTCGTCGCCCCTTCGACCCTCCTGCGCCGCCTCTTCGCCTATTTAAAGCCCCTGGATCGAAAACCCTGATAAGTTCGACGAAAACCACAGAAACCTTCCAGAGCTGCCGCCATCGCGAGGCCAAGATCTGGGGGACAGGAGTCTCTGTTCCGGCACGCTGCCGGAGCGGGGAAGTGCCCCGAAAGGCTTCTCCATCGACACCGCTGCCATCTCCACCGCCATCTTCATCACCGCTGCTGCTCCCATGAGGAGGGAGTAGTTCTCCATCGAGGCTCGGGGCTGTACCGGTAGCTATGTGGTTCATCTCTCCCATGTACCTCAATACAATAATCTCATGAGCTGCTTTACATGATTGAGATTCATATGAGTTTTGTATCACTATTCATCTATGTGCTACTCTAGCAATGTTATTAAAGTAGTTCTATTCCTCCTGCACGTGTGTAAAGGTGACAGTGTGTGCACCGTGTTAGTACTTGGTTTATGCTATGATCATGATCTCTTGTAGATTGCGAAGTTAACTATTGCTATGATAATATTGATGTGATCTATTCCTCCTACATATGCATGAAGGTGACAGTGTGCATGCTATGTTAGTACTTGGTTTAGTCTTTTGATCTATCTTACACTATAAGGTTACTTAAATATGAACAAATTGTGGAGCTTGTTAACTCCGGCATTGAGGGTTCGTGTAATCCTACGCAATGCGTTCATCATCCAACAAGAGTGTAGAGTATGCATTTATCTCTGCTACGTTATGTGATCAATGTTGAGAGTGTCCACTAGTGAAAGTGTAATCCCTAGGCCTTGTTCCTAAATACTGCGTTACTCGCTTGTTTACCGTTTCTTGCGTTACTCTTTGCTGCAATACTACCACCATCAACTACACGCCAGCAAGCTATTTTCTGGCACCGTTGCTACTGCTCATATATATTCATACCACCTGTATTTCACTATCTCTTCGCCAAACTAGTGCACCTATTAGGTGTGTTGGGGACACAAGAGACTTCTTGCTTTGTGGTTGCAGGGTTGCATGAGAGGGATATCTTTGACCTCTTCCTCCCTGAGTTCGATAAACCTTGGGTGATCCACTTAAGGGAAAACTTGCTGCTGTTCTACAAACCTCTGCTCTTGGAGGCCCAACACTGTCTACAGGAAAAGGAGTGGGAAGTAGACATCAAGCTATTTTCTGGCGCCGTTGCCGGGGAGGAAAGGTAAAAGGTACTCACACTCCGGACCTCGGCTACCAAGCTATTTTCCATCGTTGTAAGTACTCAAAGCTATTTCCTTTAGATCCTGCAATTGCAACTTTTTGTTTCTTGTTTACACTAGTTTGGCATAATGGACAAGAATGAGCTTCTTATACTATTTCCTAATTTAAAACATGGATTGTTTGATGCGAAAATTAAAAAACCTATGGAATCTTATTTGCATGCTGGTAGTAATATTAGTATGAACGCTTTGAACACCATTGTTGATAATGATATAGAAAGTTTTAAGCTTGGGGAAGTTGGTTTTCATGATCTATTTAGTCCCCCAAGCATTGAGGAGAAAATTTTCTTTGATGATACTTTGCCTCCCATATATGATGATTATAATGATAGTGGTCTTTTGGTGCCACCTACTATGGAGAGTAAATTTTGTTGTGATTATACTATGCCTCCAACACTTGATGAGAATAATAATGATAGCTACTTTGTTGAATTTGCTCCCACTACAACTAATAAAATTGATTATGCTTATGTTGGGAGTAGTAATAATTTTATGCATGAGACTCATGATAAGAATGTTTCATTTGATAGTTATATTGTTGAGTTTGCTCATGATGCTACTGAAAGTTATTATGAGAGAAGAAAATATGGTTGTAGAAATTTTCATGTTACTAAAACACCTCTCTATGTGCTGAAATTTTTGAAACTACACTTGTTTTATCTTCCTATGCTTGTTACTTTGCTCTTCATGAACTTGTTTCTTTACAAGATTCCTTTTCATAGGAAGCATGTTAGACTTAAATGTGTTTTGTATTTGCCTCTTGATGCTCTCTTTTGCTTCAAATACTATTTCTTGCGAGTGCATCATTAAAACTGCTGAGCCCATCTTAATGGCTATAAAGAAAAGAACTTCTTGGGAGATAACCCATGTGTTATTTTGCTACAGTACTTTGTTTTATATTTGTGTCTTGGAAGTTGTTTACTACTGTAGCAACCTCTCCTTATCTTAGTTTTGTGTTTTGTTGTGCCAAGTTAAGCCGTTGATAGAAAAGTAAGTACTATATTTGGATTACTGCGCAGTTCCAGATTTCTTTGCTGTCACGAATCTGGGTCTACCTCCCTGTAGGTAGCTCAGAAAATTAAGCCAATTTACGTGCATGATCCTCAGATATGTACGCAACTTTCATTCAATTTGAGCATTTTCATTTGAGCAAGTCTGGTGCCATTTTAAAATTCGTCAATACAAACTGTTCTGTTTTGACAGATTCTGCCTTTTATTTCGCATTGCCTCTTTTGCTATGTTGGATGAATTTCTTTGATCCATTAATGTCCAGTAGCATTATGCAATGTCCAGAAGTGTTAAGAATGATTGTGTCACCTCTGAATATGTTAATTTTTATTGTGCACTAACCCTCTAATGAGTTGTTTCGAGTTTGGTGTGAAGGAAGTTTTCAAGGGTCAAGAGAGGAGGATGATATACTATGATCAAGAAGAGTGAAAGCTCTAATCTTGGGGATGCCCCGGTGGTTCACCCCTGCATATATCAAGAAGACTCAAGCGTCTAAGCTTGGGGATGCCTGGCATCCCCTTCTTCATCGACAAATTATCAGGTTCCTTCTCTTGAAACTATATTTTTATTCGGTCACATCTTATGTGCTTTGCTTGGAGCGTCGGTTTGTTTTTGTTTTTATTTTGTTTGAATAAAATGGATCCTAGCATTCACTTTATGGGAGAGAGACACGCTCCGCTGTAGCATATGGACAAGTATGTCCTTGGTTTCTACTCATAGTATTCATGGCGAAGTTTCTTCTTCGTTAAATTGTTATATGGTTGGAATTGGAAAATGATACATGTAGTAATTTGCTATAATGTCTTGGGTAATGTGATACTTGGCAATTGTTGTGCTCATGTTTAAGCTCTTGCATCATATGCTTTGCACCCATTAATGAAGAAATACATAGAGCTTGTTAAAATTTGGTTTGCATGAGTGGTTTCTCTAGAGTCTAGATATTTTCTAGTAAGATGTTTGAACAACAAGGAAGACGATGTATAGTTTTATAATGTTTGTAATATGTCTTTTATGTGAGTTTTGCTGCACCGGTTCATCCTTGTGTTTGTTTCAAATAACCTTGCTAGCCTAAACCTTGTATCGAGAGGGAATACTTCTCATGCATCCAAAATACTTGAGCCAACCACTATGCCATTTGTGTCCACCATACCTACCTACTACATGGTATTTCTCCGCCATTCCAAAGTAAATTGCTTGAGTGCTACCTTTAAACAATTCAAAATTTATCACCTCTGATTTGTGTCAATGTTTTATAGCTCATGAGGAAGTATGTGGTGTTTATCTTTCAATCTTGTTGGGCAACTTTCACCAATGGACTAGTGGCTTCATCCGCTTATCCAATAATTTTGCAAAAAGAGCTGGCAATGGGATTCCCAGTCCCAAATTAATTAACAAAAATAGACACTCCTCCATGGTATGTGATTGTTGGACGGCACCCGAAGGATTCGGCTAGCCATGGCTTGTGTAAGCAAAGGTTGGGAGGAGTGTCATCATGATAAAACTAAAATAAAAAGGCACTCCTTCATGGTATGAGATTGTTGGCAGGCACCCGAGGATTCGGTTAGCCATGGTTTGTGAAAGAAAGGTTGGAAGGAGTGCCACCCAAAATAAAATAAAATGGGAGCCGCTCTTTGAAGGTTTGTCTGGCAAGGGGGTTAGAGTACCCGCTACCATTCGTTGACAACAACATACACCTCTCAAAACTTTATTTTTATGCTCTCTTTATGTTTTCAAAATCAAAGCTCTAGCACAAATATAACAATCGATGCTTTTCCTCTATGGAGGACCATTCTTTTACTTTTAATGTTGAGTCAGTTCACCTATTTCTCTCCACCTCAAGAAGCAAACACTTGTGTGAACTGTGCATTGATTCATACATATTTGCATATTGCACTTATTATATTACTCTATGTTGACAATATCCATGAGATATACATGTTATGAGTTGAAAGCAACCGCTGAAACTTAATCTTCTTTTGTGTTGCTTCAATGCTTTTACTATGAATTATTGCTTTATGAGTTAACTCTTATGCAAGACTTATTGATGCTTGTCTTGAAGTGCTATTCATGAAAAGTCTTTGCTATATGATTCAGTTGTTTACTCATGTCATTACCATTGTTTTGATCGCTGCATTCACTACATATGCTTTACAAATAGTATGATCAAGGTCATGATGGCATGTCACTCCAAAAATTATCTGTGTTATCGTTTTACCTGCTCGGGACGAGCAGAACTAAGCTTGGGGATGCTGATACGTCTCCGACGTATCGATAATTTCTTATGTTCCATGCCACATTATTGATGTTATCTACATGTTTTATGCACACTTTATGTCATATTCGTGCATTTTCTGGAACTAACCTATTAACAAGATGCCGAAGTGCCAGTTCCTGTTTTCTGCTGTTTTTGGTTTCAGAAATCCTAGTAACGAAATATTCTCGGAATCGGACGAAATCAATGCCCAAGTTCCTATTTTCACTGGAAGCATCCAGAACACCTGGGAAGGACCAGAAGGGGGCACGGGGCCCTGAGACCATAGGCCGGCGCGGCCCAGGCCCTGGCCGCGCCGCCCTATGGTGTCGTCGCCCTTCGACCCTCCCGCGCCGCCTCTTCGCCTATTTAAAGCCCCTGGATCGAAAACCCCGATAAGTTCGACGAAACCACAGAAACCTTCCGAGCCGCCGCCATCGCGAGGCCAAGATCCGGGGGACAGGAGTCTCTGTTCCCGGCACGCTGCCGGAGCGGGGAAGGGCCCCGGAAGGCTTCTCCATCGACACCGCTGCCATCTCCACCGCCATCTTCATCACCGCTGCTGCTCCCATGAGGAGGGAGTAGTTCTCCATCGAGGCTCGGGGCTGTACCGGTAGCTATGTGGTTCATCTCTCCCATGTACCTCAATACAATAATCTCATGAGCTGCTTTACATGATTGAGATTCATATGAGTTTTGTATCACTATTCATCTATGTGCTACTCTAGCAATGTTATTAAAGTAGTTCTATTCCTCCTGCATGTGTGTAAAGGTGACAGTGTGTGCACCGTGTTAGTACTTGGTTTATGCTATGATCATGATCTCTTGTAGATTGCGAAGTTAACTATTGCTATGATAATATTGATGTGATCTATTCCTCCTACATATGCATGAAGGTGACAGTGTGCATGCTATGTTAGTACTTGGTTTAGTCTTTTGATCTATCTTACACTATAAGGTTACTTAAATATGAACAAATTGTGGAGCTTGTTAACTCCGGCATTGAGGGTTCGTGTAATCCTACGCAATGCGTTCATCATCCAACAAGAGTGTAGAGTATGCATTTATACATTCTCGTTATGTGATCAATGTTGAGAGTGTCCACTAGTGAAAGTGTAATCCCTAGGCCTTGTTCCTAAATACTGCGTTACTACTGCTTGTTTATCGTTTCTTGCGTTACTATCTGCTGCAATACTACCACCATCAACTACACGCCAGCAAGCTATTTTCTCGGCACCGTTGCATCTGCTCATATATATTCATACCACCTGTATTTCACTATCTCTTCGCCGAACTAGTGCACCTATTAGGTGTGTTGGGGACACAAGAGACTTCTTGCTTTGTGGTTGCAGGGTTGCATGAGAGGGATATCTTTGACCTCTTCCTCCCTGAGTTCGATAAACCTTGGGTGATCCACTTAAGGGAAAACTTGCTGCTGTTCTACAAACCTCTGCTCTTGGAGGCCCAACACTGTCTACAGGAAAAGGAGGGGGAAGTAGACATCACTATCCAGCATGCATCTATGCCTAAAAAGTCCACCTTCAGGTTATCATCCGAACCCCTTCCAGTATTAAGTTGAAAACAACAGACAATTGCATTAAGTATGGTGCGTAATGTAATCAATAACTACATCCTCGGACATAGCATCAATGTTTTATCCCTAGTGGCAACAGTACATCCATAACCTTAGAGGTTTCTGTCACTCCCCCAGATTCACGGAGACATGAACCCACTATCGAGCATAAATACCCCCTCTTGGAGTTACTAGCAAAAACTTGGCCAGAGCCTCTACTAATAACGGAGAGCATGCAAGATCATAAACAACACATAGATATAAATTGATAATCAACATAACATAGTATTCTCTATTCATTGGATCCCAACAAACACAGCATATAGTATTACAGATAGATGATCTTGATCATGTTCGACAGCTCACAAGATCCGACAATGAAGCATAATGAGGAGAAGACAACCATCTAGCTACTGCTATGGACCCATAGTCCAGGGGTATACTACTCACTCATCACTCCGGAGGCGACCATGGCGGTGTAGAGTCCTCCGGGAGATGAATCCCCTCTCCGGCAGGGTGCCGGAGGCGATCTCCTGAATCCCCCGAGATGGGATTGGCGGCGGTGGCGTCTGATACGTCTCCGACGTATCGATAATTTCTTATGTTCCATGCCACATTATTGATGTTATCTACATGTTTTATGCACACTTTATGTCATATTCGTGCATTTTCTGGAACTAACCTATTAACAAGATGCTGAAGTGCCAGTTGCTGTTTTCTACTGTTTTTGGTTTCAGAAATCCTAGTAACGAAATATTCTCGGAATTGGACGAAATCAACGCCCAGGGTCCTATTTTGCCACGAAGCTTCCAGAAGACCGAAGAGGAGACGAAGTGGGGCCACGAGGTGGCCACACCCTAGGGCGGCGCGGCCCCCCCTTGGTCACGCGGCCCTGTGGTGTGGGCCCCTCGTGCCGCCTCCTGACCTGCCCTTCCGCCTACTTAAAGCCTCCGTCGCGAAACCCCCAGTACCGAGAGCCACGATACGGAAAACCTTCCAGAGACGCCGCCGCCGCCGATCCCATCTCGGGGGTTCCAGGAGATCGCCTCTGGCACCCTGCCGGAGAGGGGATTCATCTCCCGGAGGACTCTACGCCGCCATGGTCGCCTCCGGAGTGATGTGTGAGTAGTCTACCCCTGGACTATGGGTCCATAGCAGTAGCTAGATGGTTGTCTTCTCCCCATTGTGCTTCATTGTCGGATCTTGTGAGCTGCCTAACATGATCAAGATCATCTATCTGTAATTCTATATGTTGCGTTTGTTGGGATCCGATGAATAGAGAATACTTGTTATGTTGATTATCAAAGTTATGTCTATGTGTTGTTTATGATCTTGCATGCTCTCCGTTACTAGTAGATGCTCTGGCCAAGTAGATGCTTGTAACTCCAAGAGGGAGTATTTATGCTCGATAGTGGGTTCATGCCTCCATTGATATCTGGGACAGTGACAGAAAGTTCTAAGGTTGTGGATGTGCTGTTGCCACTAGGGATAAAACATTGGTGCTATGTTCAAGGATGTAGTTACTGATTACATTACGCGCAATACTTAATGCAATTGTCTGTTGTTAGCAACTTAATACCGGAGGGGTTCGGATGATAACCTTGAAGGTGGACTTTTTAGGCATAGATGCATGCTGGATGGCGGTCTATGTACTTTGTCGTAATGCCCAATTAAATCTCACTATACTCATCATAATATGTATGTGCATGGTCGTGCCCTCTTTATTTGTCAATTGCCCGACTGTAATTTGTTCACCCAACATGCTGTTTATCTTATGGGAGAGACACCTCTAGTGAACTGTGGACCCCGGTCCAATTCTCTATACTGAAATACAATCTACTGCAATCTTTGTTCTACTATTTTCTGCAAACAATCATCTTCCACACAATACGGTTAATCCTTTGTTACAGCAAGCCGGTGAGATTGACAACCTCACTGTTTCGTTGGGGCAAAGTACTTTGGTTGTGTTGTGCAGGTTCCACGTTGGCGCCGGAATCCCTGGTGTTGCGCCGCACTACATCCCGCCGCCATCAACCTTCAACGTGCTTCTTGGCTCCTCCTGGTTCGATAAACCTTGGTTTCTTTCTCAGGAAAACTTGTCCGTGCGCATCATACCTTCCTCTTGGGGTTCCCAACGAACGTGTGAGTTACACGCCATCAAGCTCTTTTTCTGGCGCCGTTGCCGGGGAGATCAAGACACGCTGCAAGGGGAGTCTCCACTTCCCAATCTCTTTACTTTGTTTTTGTCTTGCTTAGTTTTATTTACTACTTTGTTTGCTGCACTAAATCAAAATACAAAAAAATTAGTTGCTAGTTTTACTTTATTTGCTATCTTGTTCGCTATATCAAAAACACAAAAAAATTAGTTACTTGCATTTACTTTATCTAGTTTGCTTTACTTACTGTTGCTAAAATGGCCAACCCTGAAAATACTAAGTTGTGTGACTTCACAACCACAAATAATAATGATTTCTTATGCACACCTATTGCTCCACCTGCTACTACAGCAGAATTCTTTGAAATTAAACCTGCTTTACTGAATCTTGTTATGCGAGAGCAATTTTCTGGTGTTAGTTCTGATGATGCTGCTGCCCATCTTAATAATTTTGTTGAATTATGTGAAATGCAAAAGTATAAAGATGTAGATGGTGACATTATAAAATTAAAATTGTTCCCTTTCTCATTAAGAGGAAGAGCTAAAGATTGGTTGCTATCTCTGCCTAAGAATAGTATTGATTCATGGACTAAATGCAAGGATGCTTTTATTGGTAGATATTATCCCCCTGCTAAAATTATATCTTTGAGGAGTAGCATAATGAATTTTAAACAATTAGAATCTTTTGAACATGTTGCACAAGCATGGGAAAGAATGAAATCTTTGGTTAAAAATTGCCCAACCCATGGACTGACTACTTGGATGATCATCCAAACCTTCTATGCAGGACTAAATTTTTCTTCGTGGAATTTATTGGATTCAGCTGCTGGAGGTACCTTTATGTCCATCACTCTTGGTGAAGCAACAAAGCTTCTTGATAATATGATGATCAACTACTCCAAATGGCACACGGAAAGAGCTCCACAAGGTAAGAAGGTAAATTCTGTCGAAGAAACCTCTTCCTTGAGTGATAAGATTGATGCTATTATGTCTATGCTTGTGAATGATAGGACAAATGTTGATCCTAATAATGTTCCGTTAGCTTCATTGGTTGCACAAGAAGAACATGTTGATGTGAACTTCATTAAAAATAATAATTTCAACAACAATGCTTACCGGAACAATTCTAGTAACAACTATAGGCCATATCCTTATAATAATGGCAACGGCTATGGTAATTCTTATGGGAATTCTTACAACAATAATAGGAACACACCCCCTGGACTTGAAGCCATGCTTAAAGAATTTATTAGTACACAAACTGCTTTTAACAAATCTGTTGAAGAAAAGCTTGGGAAAATTGATATACTTGCTTCTAAAGTCGATAGTCTTGCTGCTGATGTTGATCTTTTGAAATCGAAAGTTATGCCTAATGAAAATCATCATAATAAAATTACTACTACAGCAAATGCCATCCAAGTTAAAATTAATGAGAATATAAGATTGATGGCTGAACTGCGTGCTGATACGTCTCCGACGTATCGATAATTTCTTATGTTCCATGCCACATTATTGATGTTATCTACATGTTTTATGCACACTTTATGTCATATTCGTGCATTTTCTGGAACTAACCTATTAACAAGATGCCGAAGTGCCAGTTGCTGTTTTCTGCTGTTTTTGGTTTCAGAAATCCTAGTAAGGAAATATTCTCGGAATTGGACGAAATCAAAGCCCAGGGGCCTATTTTTCCACGAAGCTTCCAGAAGTCCGAAGGAGAGACGAAGAGGGGCCACGAGGGGGCCACACCCTAGGGCGGCGCGGCCCCCCCCTTGGCCGCGCGGCCCTATGGTGTGGGGCCCCCGTGCCGCCTCTTGACCTGCCCTTCCGCCTACTTAAAGCCTCCGTGACGAAACCCCCAGTACCGAGAGCCACGATACGGAAAACCTTCCAAAGACGCCGCCAACGCCGATCCCATCTCGGGGGATCCAGGAGATCGCCTCCGGCACCCTGCCGGAGAGGGGAATCATCTCCCGGAGGACTCTACGCCGCCATGGTCGCCTCCGGTGTGATGTGTGAGTAGTCTACCCCTGGACTATGGGTCCATAGCAGTAGCTAGATGGTTGTCTTCTCCCCATTGTGCTATCAATGTCGGATCTTGTGAGCTGCCTAACATGATCAAGATCATCTATCTGTAATTCTATATGTTGCGTTTGTTGGGATCCGATGAATAGAGAATACTTGTTATGTTGATTATCAAAGTTATATCTACGTGTTGTTTATGATCTTGCATGCTTTCCGTTACTAGTAGATGCTCTGGCCAAGTAGATGCTTGTAACTCCAAGAGGGAGTACTTATGCTCGATAGTGGGTTCATGCCTGCATTGACACCTGGGACAAAGGATGTAAAGTTCTAAGGTTGTGTTGTGCTGTTGCCACTAGGGATAAAACATTGATGCTATGTCTAAGGATGTAGTTGTTGATTACATTACGCACCATACTTAATGCAATTGTCTGTTGCTTTGCAACTTAATACCGGAGGGTTCGGATGATAACTTTGAAGGTGGACTTTTTAGGCATAGATGCAGTTGGATGGCGGTCTATGTACTTTATCGTAATGCCCAATTAAATCTCACTATACTCATCATGATATGTATGTGCATGGTCATGCTCTCTTTATTTGTCAATTGCCCAACTGTAATTTGTTCACCCAACATGCTGTTCGTCTTATGGGAGAGACACCTCTAGTGAACTGTGGACCCCGGTCCAATTCTCTTTACTGAAATACAATCTACTGCAATACTTGTTCTACTGTTTTCTGCAAACAATCATCTTCCACACAATACGGTTAATCCTTTGTTACAGCAAGCCGGTGAGATTGACAACCTCACTGTTTCGTTGGGGCAAAGTACTTTGGTTGTGTTGTGCAGGTTCCACGTTGGCGCCGGAATCCCTGGTGTTGCGCCGCACTACATCCCGCCGCCATCAACCTTCAACGTGCTTCTTGGCTCCTCCTGGTTCGATAAACCTTGGTTTCTTTCTGAGGGAAAACTTGCTGCTGTGCGCATCATACCTTCCTCTTGGGGTTCCCAACGAACGTGTGAGTTACACGCCATCAAGCATATTTTCTAGCGCCGTTGCCGGGGAGATCAAGACACGCTGCAAGGGGAGTCTCCACTTCTCAATCTCTTTACTTTGTTTTTGTCTTGCTTAGTTTTATTTACTACTTTGTTTGCTGCACTAAATCAAAATACAAAAAAATTAGTTGCTAGTTTTACTTTATTTGCTATCTTGTTTGCTATATCAAAAACACAAAAAAAAAATTAGTTTACTTGCATTTACTTTATCTAGTTTGCTTTATTTATTGTCTTGCACTCTATATCAAAAACACAAAAAAATTAGTTACTTTTGTTACCATGTCTAGCTCTGAACCTGTTACTTCTTCGCCTGAAGAATTAGTCTTCACCTTTTAAACAGGGGATGAGGAGAGTTTTAAGGATGCTTGGTCTAGAATTTTTACTTCTTATCGTAAAACTGAACCTCAAATGACTCTAAGTTTGCTCCTTAGTAATTTTTATTTTGGTCTTATGGTTCGCTATAGATATGCTTTGGATACTTTAGTGGGAGGAGATTTCCTTCATTGCAATGGGGATCAAGCTTTTAATGCCATAAAGAAGTTGGTTGCATCACATGATTCAGCTAATAACTTTGATTCAGCCCTCACTAGCATATATAGTAGATTAAATAATCTCGAGATAAGTACATCTCGCTTGAATGATAACTATTGCCACGTTCGTAATCGTCTTGAACAAGTTTTAGTGAACTCTAAACTCTCATTGTGGGATCCTGCTGTTAAAATTGTTATCGGTGATCGAACTCTCCATGCCTACTGTGATATTATGTATGAATTTTGCCTTATGCCTGAAAGTATTTATAAATATTTGAAACTATGGGGAGTTGATGAAGGAGGAGAAGAAATAACTCTCATTGATAACTCTACTATAGTTCCTAAAGGAATAGCCGCAGGTGTGCATACAACCATTCTTGGAAGGACAATATCCATTGATTATCTTGTTATTGAAACAGGAAAACTCATACTCGGAAGATCCCTGCTGAAACTATTGGGAGCAGTCATTGATGTTGGAGAAGGCACTCTGAAATTCACCTCTATACCAGGGGGAAATCATATATTTCCTAAACCAAAGGGAAAGAAAAACAATAAGAAAGGTAAGGGCAAAGCCCAAGGTAAGGTTGACACACCATCTCTTGATAATACTTGATACACACTTTCTGCGCCTAGCTGAAAGGCGTTAAAGAAAAGCGCTTATGGGAGACAACCCATGTTTTTACCTACATTACTTTGTTTTTATTTTATGTCTTGGAAGTTGTTTACTACTGTAGCAACCTCTCCTTATCTTAGTTTTGTGTTTTGTTGTGCCAAGTAAAGTCTTTGATAGAAAAGTAAGTACTAGATTTGGATTACTGCACAGTTCCAGATTTCTTTGCTGTCACGAATTTGGGTCTACCTCCCTGTAGGTAGCTCAGAAAATTAAGCCAATTTACGTGCATGATCCTCAGATATGTACGCAACTTTCATTCAATTTGAGCATTTTCATTTGAGCAAGTCTGGTGCCATTTTAAAATTCGTCAATACGAACTGTTCTGTTTTGACAGATTCTGCCTTTTATTTCGCATTGCCTCTTTTGCTATGTTGGATGAATTTCTTTGATCCACTAATGTCCAGTAGCATTATGCAATGTCCAGAAGTGTTAAGAATGATTGTGTCACCTCTGAATATGTCAATTTATATTGTGCACTAACCCTCTAATGAGTTGTTTCGAGTTTGGTGTGGAGGAAGTTTTCAAGGATCAAGAGAGGAGTATGATGCAACATGATCAAGGAGAGTGAAAGCTCTAAGCTTGGGGATGCCCCGGTGGTTCACCCCTGCATATATTAAGAAGACTCAAGCGTCTAAGCTTGGGGATGCCCAAGGCATCCCCTTCTTCATCGACAACATTATCAGGTTCCTCCCCTGAAACTATATTTTTATTCCATCACATCTTATGTGCTTTGCTTGGAGCGTCGGTTTGTTTTTGTTTTTTGTTTTGTTTGAATAAAATGGATCCTAGCATTCACTTTATGGGAGAGAGACACGCTCCGCTGTAGCATATGGACAAGTATGTCCTTGGTTTCTACTCATAGTATTCATGGCGAAGTTTCTCCTTCGTTAAATTGTTATATGGTTGGAATTGGAAAATGATACATGTAGTAATTGCTATTAATGTCTTGGGTAATGTGATACTTGGCAATTGTTGTGCTCATGTTTAAGCTCTTGCATCATATGCTTTGCACCCATTAATGAAGAAATACATAGAGCATGCTAAAATTTGGTTTGCATATTTGGTTTCTCTAAGGTCTAGATAATTTCTAGTATTGAGTTTGAACAACAAGGAAGACGGTGTAGAGTCTTATAATGTTTTCAATATGTCTTTTATGTGAGTTTTGCTGCACCGGTTCATCCTTGTGTTTGTTTCAAATAAGCCTTGCTAGCCTAAACCTTGTATCGAGAGGGAATACTTCTCATGCATCCAAAATACTTGAGCCAACCACTATGCCATTTGTGTCCACCATACCTACCTACTACATGGTATTTTCCGCCATTCCAAAGTAAATTGCTTGAGTGCTACCTTTAAAATTCCATCATTCACCTTTGCAATATATAGCTCATGGGACAAATAGCTTAAAAACTATTGTGGTATTGAATATGTAATTATGCACTTTATCTCTTATTAAGTTGCTTGTTGTGCGATAACCATGTTCACTGGGGACGCCATCAACTATTCATTGTTGAATTTCATGTGAGTTGCTATGCATGTCCGTCTTGTCTGAAGTAAGAGAGATCTACCACCTTATGGTTAAGCATGCATATGTTAGAGAAGAACATTGGGCCGCTAACTAAAGCCATGATCCATGGTGGAAGTTTCAGTTTTGGACATATATCCTCAATCTCAAATGAGAAAATTATTAATTGTTGTTACATGCTTATGCATAAAAGAGGAGTCCATTATCTGTTGTCTATGTTGTCCCGGTATGGATGTCTAAGTTGAAGAATAATCAATAGCGAGAAATCCAATGCGAGCTTTCTCCTTAGACCTTTGTACAGGCGGCATAGAGGTACCCCTTTGTGACACTTGGTAAAAACGATTGCATTGTGATGATCCGGTAGTCCAAGCTAATTAGGACAAGGTGCGGGCACTATTAGTACACTATGCATGAGGCTTGCAACTTATAAGATATAATTTACATGATGCATATGCTTTATTACTACCGTTGACAAAATTGTTTCATGTTTTCAAAATCAAAGCTCTAGCACAAATATAGCAATCGATGCTTTTCCTCTATGGAGGACCATTCTTTTACTTTCAATGTTGAGTCAGTTCACCTATTTCTCTCCACCTCAAGAAGCAAACACTTGTGTGAACTATGCATTGATTCCTACATACTTGCTTATTGCACTTATTATATTACTCTATGTTGACAATATCCATGAGATATACATGTTACAAGTTGAAAGCAACCGCTGAAACTTAATCTTCTTTTGTGTTGCTTCAATGCCTTTACTATGAATTATTGCTTTATGAGTTAACTCTTATGCAAGACTAATTGATGCTTGTCTTGAAGTGCTATTCATGAAAAGTCTTTGCTTTATGATTCACTTGTTTACTCATGTCATATACATTGTTTTTATCGCTGCATTCACTACATATGCTTTACAAATAGTATGATCAAGATTATGATGGCATGTCACTCCAGAAATTATCTGTGTTATCGTTTTACCTGCTCGGGACGAGCAGAACTAAGCTTGGGGATGCTGATACGTCTCCGACGTATCGATAATTTCTTATGTTCCATGCCACATTATTGATGTTATCTACATGTTTTATGCACACTTTATGTCATATTCGTGCATTTTCCGGAACTAACCTATTAACAAGATGCCGAAGTGCCGATTGTCGTTTCTGCTGTTTTTGGTTTCAGAAATCCTAGTAAGGAAATATTCTCGGAATTGGACGAAATCAAAGCCCAGGGGCCTATTTTTCCACGGAGCTTCCAGAAGTCCGAAGGAGAGACGAAGAGGGGCCACGAGGGGGCCACACCCTAGGGCGGCGCGCCCCCCCCCCTTGGCCGCGCGGCCCTATGGTGTGGGGCCCCCGTGCCGCCTCTTGACCTGCCCTTCCGCCTACTTAAAGCCTCCGTGACGAAACCCCCAGTACCGAGAGCCACGATACGGAAAACCTTCCAAAGACGCCGCCAACGCCGATCCCATCTCGGGGGATCCAGGAGATCGCCTCCGGCACCCTGCCGGAGAGGGGAATCATCTCCCGGAGGACTCTACGCCACCATGGTCGCCTCCGGTGTGATGTGTGAGTAGTCTACCCCTGGACTATGGGTCCATAGCAGTAGCTAGATGGTTGTCTTCTCCCCATTGTGCTATCAATGTCGGATCTTGTGAGCTGCCTAACATGATCAAGATCATCTATCTGTAATTCTATATGTTGCTTTTGTTGGGATCCGATGAATAGAGAATACTTGTTATGTTGATTATCAAAGTTATATCTACGTGTTGTTTATGATCTTGCATGCTTTCCGTTACTAGTAGATGCTCTGGCCAAGTAGATGCTTGTAACTCCAAGAGGGAGTACTTATGCTCGATAGTGGGTTCATGCCTGCATTGACACCTGGGACAGTGACAGAAAGTTCTAAGGTTGTGTTGTGCTGTTGCCACTAGGGATAAAACATTGATGCTATGTCTAAGGATGTAGTTGTTGATTACATTACGCACCATACTTAATGCAATTGTCTGTTGCTTTGCAACTTAATACTGGAGGGGGTTCGGATGATAACCTGAAGGTGGACTTTTTAGGCATAGATGCAGTTGGATGGCGCTCTATGTACTTTGTCGTAATGCCCAATTAAATCTCACTATACTCATCATGATATGTATGTGCATGGTCATGCTCTCTTTATTTGTCAATTGCCCAACTGTAATTTGTTCACCCAACATGCTGTTCGTCTTATGGGAGAGACACCTCTAGTGAACTGTGGACCCCGGTCCAATTCTCTTTACTGAAATACAATCTACTGCAATACTTGTTCTACTGTTTTCTGCAAACAATCATCTTCCACACAATACGGTTAATCCTTTGTTACAGCAAGCCGGTGAGATTGACAACCTCACTGTTTCGTTGGGGCAAAGTACTTTGGTTGTGTTGTGCAGGTTCCACGTTGGCGCCGGAATCCCTGGTGTTGCGCCGCACTACATCCCGCCGCCATCAACCTTCAACGTGCTTCTTGGCTCCTCCTGGTTCGATAAACCTTGGTTTCTTTCTGAGGGAAAACTTGCTGCTGTGCACATCATACCTTCCTCTTGGGGTTCCCAACGAACGTGTGAGTTACACGCCATCACGTGCTAGGTGGGATAGAGAAGAAAATGAAAAACTAGCTAAAGAGAAGAATGTAGCTAAAGTTTGGACTATTACCACGACTAGTAATGCTAATGCTACACATGTTGCTGCACCTCCTACTATTAATAATAAAAGAATTGGTGTTAGCAATGTTTCCACTTCTAATGCAAAGCGCGAGAAACTACCTGAAACTGCTAAAACTGCTTTGAAACTCGTGATAAAGCTGCTGAAATTTTTTCCAACATTGGGGATGATGATCCCATTGCTTTAGATTATAATGGTTTGAATTTTGATGATTTCCACATCTCTGAAGTTATAAAGTTCTTGCAAAAACTTGCTAAAAGTCCTAATGCTAGTGCTATAAATTTGGCTTTCACGCAACATATTACAAATACTCTCATAAAAGCTAGAGAAGAGAAACTAGAGCGCGAAGCCTCTATTCCTAAAAAGCTAGAGGATGGTTGGGAGCCCATCATTAGGATGAAGGTTAAAGATTTTGATTGTAATTCTTTATGTGATCTTGGTGCAAGTATTTCTGTTATGCCTAAGAAAATTTATAATATGCTTGACTTGCCACCGCTGAAAAATTGTTATTTGGATGTTAATCTTGCTGATCATTCTACAAAGAAACCTTTGGGGAAAGTTGATAATGTTCGCATTACCGTTAACAATAACCTTGTCCCCGTTGATTTTGTTGTCTTGGATATTGAATGTAATGCATCTTGTCCCATTGTATTGGGAAGACCTTTTCTTCGAACTGTTGGTGCTATCATTGATATGAAAGAAGGTAATATAAAATATCAATTTCCTCTTAAGAAAGGTATGGAACACTTCCCTAGAAAGAGAATGAAGTTACCTTTTGATTCTATTATTAGAACAAATTATGATGTTGATACTTCGTCTCTTGATAATACTTGATACACACTTTCTGCGCCTAGCTGAAAGGCGTTAAAGAAAAGCGCTTATGGGAGACAACCCATGGTTTTTACCTACAGTACTTTGTTTTTATTTTGTGTCTTGGAAGTTGTTTACTACTGTAGCAACCTCTCCTTATCTTAGTTTAGTGTTTTGTTGTGCCAAGTAAAGTCGTTGATAGAAAAGTTCATACTAGATTTGGATTACTGCGCAGAAACAGATTTCTTTGCTGTCACGAATCTGGGCTGTTTTCTCTGTAGGTAACTCAGAAAATTATGCCAATTTACGTGAGTGATCCTCAGATATGTACGCAACTTTCATTCAATTTGAGCATTTTCATTTGAGCAAGTCTGGTGCCTCGATAAAATTTGTCAATACGAACTGTTCTGTTTTGACAGATTCTGCCTTTTATTTCGCATTGCCTCTTTTGCTATGTTGGATGAATTTCTTTGATCCATTAATGTCCAGTAGCTTTATGCAATGTCCAGAAGTGTTAAGAATGATTGTGTCACCTCTGAACATGTTAATTTTTATTGTCGCTAACCCTCTAATGAGTTGTTCTAAGTTTGGTGTGGAGGAAGTTTTCAAGGATCAAGAGAGGAGTATGATGCAACATGATCAAGGAGAGTGAAAGCTCTAAGCTTGGGGATGCCCCGGTGGTTCACCCCTGCATATTCTAAGAAGACTCAAGCGTCTAAGCTTGGGGATGCCCAAGGCATCCCCTTCTTCATCGACAACATTATCAGGTTCCTCCCCTGAAACTATATTTTTATTCCATCACATCTTATGTGCTTTGCTTGGAGCGTCGGTTTGTTTTTGTTTTTTTTGTTTTGTTTGAATAAAATGGATCCTAGCATTCACTTTGTGGGAGAGAGACACGCTCCGCTGTAGCATATGGACAAGTATGTCCTTAGTTTCTACTCATAGTATTCATGGCGAAGTTTCTTCTTCGTTAAATTGTTATATGGTTGGAATTGGAAAATGGTACATGTAGTAAATTGCTATAATGTCTTGGGTAATGTGATACTTGGCAATTGTTGTGCTCATGTTTAAGCTCTTGCATCATATGCTTTGCACCCATTAATGAAGAAATACATAGAGCATGCTAAAATTTGGTTTGCATATTTGGTTTCTCTAAGGTCTAGATAATTTCTAGTATTGAGTTTGAACAACAAGGAAGACGGTGTAGAGTCTTATAATGTTTTCAATATGTCTTTTATGTGAGTTTTGCTGCACCGGTTCATCCTTGTGTTTGTTTCAAATAAGCCTTGCTAGCCTAAACCTTGTATCGAGAGGGAATACTTCTCATGCATCCAAAACACTTGAGCCAACCACTATGCCATTTGTGTCCACCATACCTACCTACTACATGGTATTTTCCGCCATTCCAAAGTAAATTGCTTGAGTGCTACCTTTAAAATTCCATCATTCACCTTTGCAATATATAGCTCATGGGACAAATAGCTTAAAAACTATTGTGGTATTGAATATGTAATTATGCACTTTATCTCTTACTAAGTTGCTTGTTGTGCGATAACCATGTTCACTGGGGACGCCATCAACTACTCTTTGTTGAATTTCATGTGAGTTGCTATGCATGTTCGTCTTGTCTGAAGTAAGAGCGATCTACCACCTTATGGTTAAGCATGCATATTGTTAGAGAAGAACATTGGGCCGCTAACTAAAGCCATGATCCATGGTGGAAGTTTCAGTTTTGGACAATATCCTCAATCTCATATGAGAAAATTATTAATTGTTGTTACATGCTTATGCATAAAAGAGGAGTCCATTATCTGTTGTCTATGTTGTCCCGGTATGGATGTCTAAGTTGAGAATAATCAATAGCGAGAAATCCAATGCGAGCTTTCTCCTTAGACCTTTGTACAGGCGGCATAGAGGTACCCCTTTGTGACACTTGGTTAAAACATGTGCATTGTGATGATCTGGTAGTCCAAGCAAATTAGGACAAGGTGCGGGCACTATTAGTATACTATGCATGAGGCTTGCAACTTGTAGGATATAATTTACATGATACATATGCTTTATTACTACCGTTGACAAAATTGTTTCATGTTTTCAAAATCAAAGCTCTAGCACAAATATAGCAATCGATGCTTTTCCTCTATGGAGGACAATTCTTTTACTTTCAATGTTGAGTCAGTTCACCTATTTCTCTCCACCTCAAGAAGCAAACACTTGTGTGAACTGTGCATTGATTCCTACATACTTGCTTATTGCACTTATTATATTACTCTATGTTGACAATATCCATGAGATATACATGTTACAAGTTGAAAGCAACCGCTGAAACTTAATCTTCCTTTGTGTTGCTTCAATGCCTTTACTTTGAATTATTGCGTTATGAGTTAACTCTTATGCAAGACTTATTGATGCTTGTCTTGAAGTGCTATTCATGAAAAGTCTTTGCTTTATGATTCACTTGTTTACTCATGTAATATACATTGTTTTGATCGCTGCATTCACTACATATTCTTTACAAATAGTATGATCAAGGTTATGATGGCATGTCACTCCAGAAATTATCTTTGTTATCATTTTACCTGCTCGGGACGAGCAGAACTAAGCTTGGGGATGCTGATACGTCTCCGACGTATCGATAATTTCTTATGTTCCATGCCACATTATTGATGTTATCTACATGTTTTATGCACACTTTATGTCATATTCGTGCATTTTCTGGAACTAACCTATTAACAAGATGCCGAAGTGCCGATTCTTGTTTTTCGCTGTTTTTGGTTTCAGAAATCCTAGTAACGAAATATTCTCGGAATTGGACGAAATCAACGCCCAGGGTCCTATTTTGCCACGAAGCTTCCAGAAGACCGAAGAGGAGACGAAGTGGGGCCACGAGGTGGCCACACCCTAGGGCGGCGCGGCCCCCCCTTGGCCGCGCGGCCCTGTGGTGTGGGCCCCTCGTGCCGCCTCCTGACCTGCCCTTCCGCCTACTTAAAGCCTCCGTCGCGAAACCCCCAGTACCGAGAGCCACGATACGGAAAACCTTACTGAGACGCCACCGCCGCCGATCCCATCTCGGGGGATCCAGGAGATCGCCTCCGGCACCCTGCCGGAGAGGGGATTCATCTCCCGGAGGACTCTACGCCGCCATGATCGCCTCCGGAGTGATGTGTGAGTAGTCTACCCCTGGACTATGGGTCCATAGCAGTAGCTAGATGGTTGTCTTCTCCCCATTGTGCTTCATTGTCGGATCTTGTGAGCTGCCTAACATGATCAAGATCATCTATCTGTAATTCTATATGTTGCGTTTGTTGGGATCCGATGAATAGAGAATACTTGTTATGTTGATTATCAAAGTTATGTCTATGTGTTGTTTATGATCTTGCATGCTCTCCGTTACTAGTAGATGCTCTGGCCAAGTAGATGCTTGTAACTCCAAGAGGGAGTATTTATGCTCGATAGTGGGTTCATGCCTCCATTGATATCCTGGGACAAGTGACGAAAGTTCTAAGGTTGTGGATGTGTTGTTGCCACTAGGGATAAAACATTGGTGCTATGTTCAAGGATGTAGTTACTGATTACATTACGCGCAATACTTAATGCAATTGTCTGTTGTTAGCAACTTAATACTGGAGGGGGTTCGGATGATAACCTGAAGGTGGACTTTTTAGGCATAGATGCATGCTGGATGGCGGTCTATGTACTTTGTCGTAATGCCCAATTAAATCTCACTATACTCATCATAATATGTATGTGCATGGTCATGCCCTCTTTATTTGTCAATTGCCCGACTGTAATTTGTTCACCCAACATGCTGTTTATCTTATGGGAGAGACACCTCTAGTGAACTGTGGACCCCGGTCCAATTCTCTATACTGAAATACAATCTACTGCAATACTGTTCTACTATTTTCTGCAAACAATCATCTTCCACACAATACGGTTAATCCTTTGTTACAGCAAGCCGGTGAGATTGACAACCTCACTGTTTCGTTGGGGCAAAGTACTTTGGTTGTGTTGTGCAGGTTCCACGTTGGCGCCGGAATCCCTGGTGTTGCGCCGCACTACATCCCGCCGCCATCAACCTTCAACGTGCTTCTTGGCTCCTCCTGGTTCGATAAACCTTGGTTTCTTTCTGAGGGAAAACTTGCTGCTGTGCGCATCATACCTTCCTCTTGGGGTTCCCAACGAACGTGTGAGTTACACGCCATCAGCGTCTCTGGAAGGTTTTCCGTATCGTGGCTCTCGGTACTGGGGGTTTCGCGACGAAGGCTATTTGTAGGCGGAAGGGCAGGTCAAGGGGCGTCACGAGGAGCCCACACAGTAGGTCGGCGCGGCCAGGGCTTGGGCCGCGCCGCCCTATTGTGTCACCACCTCGTGGCCCCACTTCGTTAGCTCTCCGGTCTTCTGGAAGCTTCATGTGAAAATAGGCCCCTGGGCGTTGATTTCGTCCAATTCCGAGAATATTTCCTTACTAGGATTTCTGAAACCAAAAATAACAGAAAACAGCAACTGGCTCTTCGGCATCTCGTTAATAGGTTAGTTCCACAAAATGCATAAATATGACATAAAGTATGCATAAAACATGTAGATATCATCAATAATGTGGCATGGAACATAAGAAATTATCGATACGTCGGAGATGTATCAGCATCCCCAAGCTTAGTTTCTGCTCGTCCCGAGCAGGTAAACGATAACAAAGATAATTTCTGGAGTGACATGCCATCATAACCTCGATCATACTATTGTAAGCATATGTAATGAATGCAGCGATCCAAACAATGTAAATGACATGAGTAAACAAATGAATCATATAGCAAAGACTTTTCATGAATAGTACTTCAAGACAAGCATCAACAAGTCTTGCATAAGAGTTAACTCATAAAGCAATAATTCAAAGTAGAGGTATTGAAGCAACACAAAGGAAGATGAAGTTTCAGTGGTTGCTTTCAACTTATAACATGTATATCTCATGGATATTGTCAATGCAAAGTAATATAACAAGTGCAATATGCAAGTATGTAGGAATCAATGCACAGTTCACACAAGTGTTTGCTTCTTGAGGTGGAGAGAGATAGGTGAACTGAATCAACAATAAAAGTAAAAGAAAGGCCCTTCAAAGAGGAAAGCATCGATTGCTATATTTGTGCTAGAGCTTTGGTTTTGAAAATAAGAAACAATTTTGTCAACGGTAGTAATAAAGCATATGTGTTATGTAAATTATATCTTACAAGTTGCAAGCCTCATGCATAGTATACTAATAGTGCCCGCACCTTGTCCTAATTAGCTCGGATTACCGGGATTATCGCAATGCACATGTTTTAACCAAGTGTCACAAAGGGGTACCTCTATGCCGCCTGTACAAAGGTCTAAGGAGAAAGCTCGCATTGGATTTCTCGCTATTGATTATTCTCAACTTAGACATCCATACAGGGACAACATAGACAACAGATAATGGACTCCTCTTTAATGCATAAGCATGTAGCAACAATTAATTTTCTCATATGAGATTGAGGATATATGTCCAAAACTGAAACTTCCACCATGATTCATGGCTTTAGTTAGCGGCCCAATGTTCTTCTCTAACAATATGCATGCTCTAACCATTAAATGAGTGGTAAATCTCCCTTACTTCAGACAAGACGGACATGCATAGCAGCTCACATGATATTCAACAAGGAGTAGTTGATGGCGTCCCCAGGAACATGGTTATCGCACAACAAGCAACTTAATAAGAGATAAAGTGCATAAGTACATATTCAATACCACAATAGTTTTTAGGCTATTTGTCCCATGAGCTATATATTGTAAAGGTAGAGGATAGAAATTTAAAGGTAGCACTCAAGCAATTTACTTTGGAATGGCGGAGAAATACCATGTAGTAGGTAGGTATGGTGGACACAAATGACATAGTGGTTGGCTCAAGTATTTTGGATGCATGAGAAGTATTCCCTCTCGATACAAGGTTTAGGCTAGCAAGGCTATTTGAAACAAACACAAGGATGAAGCGGTGCAGCAAAACTCACATAAATGACATATTGTAAACATTATAAGACTCTACACCGTCTTCCTTGTTGTTCAAACTCAATACTAGAAATTATCTAGACCTTAGAGAGACCAAATATGCAAACCAAATTTTAGCATGCTCTATGTATTTCTTCATTAATAGGTGCAAAGTATATGATGCAAGAGCTTAAACATGAGCACAACAATTGCCAAGTATCACATTACCCAAGACATTATAGCAATTACTACATGTATAATTTTCCAATTCCA
The DNA here is from genome assembly GCF_019359855.2 of Lolium perenne. Lineage (NCBI taxonomy): Eukaryota > Viridiplantae > Streptophyta > Magnoliopsida > Poales > Poaceae > Lolium > Lolium perenne. Next base: position 95,097,017 of record NC_067247.2, read on the forward strand.
ACCATATAACAATTTAACGAAGAAGAAACTTCGCCATGAATACTATGAGTAAAGCCTAAGGACATATTTGTCCATATGCAACAGCGGAGCGTGTCTCTCTCCCACACAAAGAATGCTAGGATCCATTTTATTGAAACAAAACAAAAACAAAAACAAACTGACGCTCCAAGCAAAGCACATAAGATGTGATGGAATAAAAATATAGTTTCAGGGGAGGAACCTGATAATGTTGTCGATGAAGAAGGGGATGCCTTGGGCATCCCCAAGCTTAGACGCTTGAGTCTTCTTGATATATGCAGGGGTGAACCACCGGGGCATCCCCAAGCTTAGAGCTTTCACTCTCCTTGATCATGTTGTATCATCTCCCTCTCTTGATCCTTGAAAACTTCCTCCACACCAAACTCAAAACAACTCATTAGAGAGTTAGTGCACAATCAAAATATACATGTTCAGAGGTGACATAATCATTCTTAACACTTCTGGACATTGCACAAAGCTACTGAAAGTTAATGGAATCGAAAAATCCATCAAGCATATCAAAACAGGCAATGCGAAATAAAAGGCAGAATCTGTCAAAACAGAACAGTTCGTAAAGACGAATTTTATTGAGGCACCAGACTTGCTCAAATGAAAATGCTCAAATTGAATAAAAGTTGCGTACATATCTGAGGATCACTCACGTAAACTGGCATAATTTTCTGAGTTACCTACAGAGAATTAGGCCCAGATTCGTGACAGCAAAGAAATCTGTTTCTGCGCAGTAATCCAAATCTAGTATGAACCTTACTATCAACGACTTTAGTTGGCACAAAAATGCAACAAACTAAGATAAGGAGAGGTTGCTACAGTAGTAAACAACTTCCAAGACACAAATATAAAATAAAATTACTGTAGTAAAAACATGGGTTGTCTCCCATAAGCGCTTTTCTTTAACGCCTTTCAGCTAGGCGCAGAAAGTGTGTATCAAGTGTTATCAAGAGACGAAGTGTCAATATCATAATTTGTTCTAATAATAGAATCAAAAGGTAACTTCATTCTCTTTCTAGGGAAGTGTTCCATACCTTTCTTGAGAGGAAATTGATATTTAATATTACCTTCCTTCATATCAATGATAGCACCAACAGTTCGAAGAAAAGGTCTTCCCAATATAATGGGACAAGATGCATTGCATTCAATATCCAAGACAACAAAATCAACGGGGACAAGGTTATTGTTAATGGTAATGCGAACATTATCAACTTTCCCCAAAGGTTTCTTTGTAGAATGATCAGCAAGATTAACATCCAAATAACAATTTTCAATGGTGGCAAGTCAAGCATATTATAGATTTTCTTAGGCATAACAGAAATACTTGCACCAAGATCACATAAAGCATTACAATCAAAGTCATTGACCTTCATCTTAATAATGGGCTCCCAACCATCCTCTAGCTTCCTAGGAATAGAAGCTTCGCGTTCTAGTTTCTCTTCTCTAGCTTTTATGAGAGCATTTGTAATATGTTTCGTGAAAGCCAAATTTATAGCACTAGCATTAGGACTCTTAGCAAGTTTTTGTAAGAACTTTATAACTTCAGAGATGTGGCAATCATCAAAATTTAAACCATTATAATCTAAAGCAATGGGATCATCATCCCCAATGTTGGAAAAAATTTCAGCAGTTTTATCACCGCGTTTAATGATTTTTAGCAGTTTCGGGTAGTTTTTCGCGCTTTGCATTAGAAGTGGAAACATTGCTAACACCAATTCTTTTACCATTATTAGTAGGAGGTGCAGCAACATGTGGAGCATTAGCATTATTAGTGGTGGTAATAGTCCAAACCTTAGCTATATTATCTCCTTTTTCATTTTCTTCTTTTTCCCACCTAGCACGCAATTCGGCCATCAATCTTATATTCTCATTAATTCTAACTTGGATGGCATTTTCCGTAGTAACAATTTTATTATTATGATTTTCATGAGGCATAACTTTCGATTTCAAAAGATCAACATCAGCAGCAAGACTATCGACTTTAGAAGCAAGTATATCAATTTTCCCAAGCTTTTCTTCAACAGATTTGTTAAAAGCAGTTTGTGTACTAATAAATTCTTTAAGCATAGCTTCAAGTCCAGGGGGTGTGTTCCTATTATTGTTGTAAGAATTCCCATAAGAATTACCATAGCCGTTGCCATCATTATAAGGATATGGTCTATAGTTGTTACTAGAATTGTTCCGATAAGCATTGTTGTTGAAATTATTATTTTTAATGAAGTTTACATCAACATGTTCTTCTTGGGCAACCAATGAAGCTAACGGAACATTATTAGGATCAACATTAGTCCTATCATTCACAAGCATAGACATAATAGCATCAATCTTATCACTCAAGGAAGAGGTTTCTTCGACAGAATTTACCTTCTTACCTTGTGGAGCTCTTTCCGTGTGCCATTCAGAATAATTAATCATCATATTATCAAGAAGCTTTGTTGCTTCACCAAGAGTGATGGACATAAAGGTACCTCCAGCAGCTGAATCCAATAGGTTCCGCGAAGAAAAATTCAGTCCTGCATAAAAGGTTTGGATGATCATCCAAGTAGTCAGTCCATGGGTTGGGCAATTTTTAACCAAAGATTTCATTCTTTCCCATGCTTGTGCAACATGCTCATTATCCAATTGTTTAAAATTCATTATGCTACTCCTCAAAGATATAATTTTAGCAGGGGGATAATATCTACCAATAAAAGCATCCTTGCATTTAGTCCATGAATCAATACTATTCTTAGGCAGAGATAGCAACCAATCTTTAGCTCTTCCTCTTAATGAGAAAGGGAACAATTTTAATTTTATAATGTCACCATCTACATCTTTATACTTTTGCATTTCACATACTTCAACAAAATTATTGAGATGGGCAGCAGCATCATCAGAACTAACACCAGAAAATTGCTCTCGCATAACAAGATTCAGTAAAGCAGGTTTAATTTCAAAGAATTCTGCAGTAGTAGCAGGCGGAGCAATGGGTGTGCATAAGAAATCATTATTATTTGTGGTTGTGAAGTCACACAACTTAGTATTTTCAGGAGTACCCATTTTAGCAATAGTAAATAAAACAAACTAGATAAAGTAAATGCAAGTAACTAATTTTTTTGTATTTTTAATATAGCAAACAAGATAGCAAATAAAGTAAAACTAGCAACTAATTTTTTTGTATTTTGATTTAGTGCAGCAAACAAAGTAGTAAATAAAATAAAGCAAGACAAAAACAAAGTAAAGAGATTGCGATGTGGAGACTCCCCTTGCAGCGTGTCTTGATCTCCCCGGCAACGGCGCCAGAAAATCTGCTTGACACGCGTACAGCACGCGTCTGTTGGGAACCCCAAGAGGAAGGTGTGATGCGTACAGCGGCAAGTTTTCCCTCATTATGAAACCAAGGTTTATCGAACCAGTAGGAGCCAAGAAGCACGTTGAAGGTTGATGGCGGCGGGATGTAGTGCGGCGCAACACCAGGGATTCCGGCGCCAACGTGGAACCTGCACAACACAACCAAAGTACTTTGCCCCAACGAAACAGTGAGGTTGTCAATCTCACCGGCTTGCTGTAACAAAGGATTAGATGTATAGTGTGGATGATGATTGTTTGCAGAGAACAGTAGAACAATTGCAGTAGATTTTATTTCAGATGTAAAGAATGGACCGGGGTCCACAGTTCACTAGTGGTGTCTCTCCCATAAGATAAATAGCATGTTGGGTGAACAAATTACAGTTGGGCAATTGACAAATAGAGAGGGCATGACCATGCACATACATGATATGATGAGTATTGTGAGATTTAATTGGGCATTACGACAAAGTACATAGACAGCTATCCAGCATGCATCTATGCCTAAAAAGTCCACCTTCAGGTTATCATCCGAACCCCTTCCAGTATTAAGTTGAAAACAACAGACAATTGCATTAAGTATGGTGCGTAATGTAATCAATAACTACATCCTCGGACATAGCATCAATGTTTTATCCCTAGTGGCAACAGTACATCCATAACCTTAGAGGTTTCTGTCACTCCCCCAGATTCACGGAGACATGAACCCACTATCGAGCATAAATACCCCCTCTTGGAGTTACTAGCAAAAACTTGGCCAGAGCCTCTACTAATAACGGAGAGCATGCAAGATCATAAACAACACATAGATATAAATTGATAATCAACATAACATAGTATTCTCTATTCATCGGATCCCAACAAACACAGCATATAGTATTACAGATAGATGATCTTGATCATGTTCGGCAGCTCACAAGATCCGACAATGAAGCATAATGAGGAGAAGACAACCATCTAGCTACTGCTATGGACCCATAGTCCATGGGTAGACTACTCACTCATCACTCCAGAGGCGACCATGGCGGTGTAGAGTCCTCCGGGAGATGAATCCCCTCTCCGGCAGGGTGCCGGAGGCGATCTCCTGAATCCCCCGAGATGGGATTGGTGGCGGCGGCGTCTCTGGAAGGTTTTCTGTATCGTGGCTCTCGGTACTGGGGGTTTCGCGACGAAGGCTATTTGTAGGCGGAAGGGCAGGTCAAGGGGCGTCACGAGGGGCCCACACAGTAGGTCGGCGCGGCCAGGGCTTGGGCCGCGCCGCCCTATTGTGTCGCCACCTCGTGGCCCCACTTCGTTAGCTCTCCGGTCTTCTAGAAGCTTCGTGTGAAAATAGGCCCCTGGGCGTTGATTTCGTCCAATTCCGAGAATATTTCCTTACTAGGATTTCTGAAACCAAAAACAGCAGAAAACAGCAACTGGCTCTTCGGCATCTCGTTAATAGGTTAGTTCCAGAAAATGCATAAATATGACATAAAGTATGCATAAAACATGTAGATATCATCAATAATGTGGCATGGAACATAAGAAATTATCGATACGTCGGAGACGTATCAAGGGCCCAGAGTATATCTATCCGTCATCGGGATGGACAAATCCCACTGTTGATCCATATGCCTCAACTCATACTTTCCGAATACTTAATCCCACCTTTATAACCACCCATTTACGCAGCGGTGTTTGATGTAATCAAAGTACCTTTCCAATATAAGTGATTTACATGATCTCATGGTCGAAAGGACTAGGTAACTATGTATCGAAAGCTTATAGCAAATAACTTAATGACGCGATCTTATGCTACGCTTAATTGGGTGTGTCCATTACATCATTCATATAATGACAAAACCTTGTTATTAATAACATCCAATGTTCATTGATAACCCACAAGTATAGGGGATCGCAACAGTCTTCGAGGGAAGTAAAACCCAATTTATTGATTCGGCACAAGGGGAGGTAAAGAATACTTTTAAGCCTTAACAACTGAGTTGTCAATTCAGCTGCACCTGGAAAAGCACTAGTAACAGGGGTGATGTGAAAGCAGCAGTAATATGAGAGCAATAGTAATAGTAACACAGCAGCAGTAGCAATAACACAGAGGCGATGACATCAGAAAATAGTTGATACTACTTCCAATGACATATAGAACGAGTATATGATGATGAGAGATGGACCGGGGTTCCCAGCGATCTACAGTAGTGGTAACTCTTCAATAACAAGTGATAAGTGTTGGGTGAACAAATTACAGTTGGGCAATTGATAGGATTGAAAGCATTAAGATAGAACATCAAGACTATTAATCATGTAGGCATGTTTTCCATATATAGTCATACGTGCTCGCAATGAGAAACTTGCATGACATCTTTTGTCCTACCAGCCGGTGGCAGCCGGGCCTCAAGGGAATCTACTGGCTATTAAGGTACTCCTTTTAATAGAGCACTGGAGCAAATCATTAACACTTGGTGAAAACATGTGATCCTCATACCTACGCCTTCCCCTCCAGTTGTCCCAATTTCTGTCACTTTGGGGCCTTTGGTTCCGGACGTAGACATGTGCATACAACTTGTAGATACAACCTAAGCAATAATTATAGATCTTAAATCTAAGATCATGTCACTCGGGCCCTAGTGACAAGCATTAAGTATAACAAGATTGCAGCAACAATAACTTCACAAACTTTATAGATAGACTAATCATAATGTATCATCCATCGGATCCCATCAAACACAACACCGATTACATCAGATGGATCTCAATCATGTAAGGCAGCTCATGAGATCATTGTATTGAAGTATATGGGATAGAGAGTACCAACTAGCTACTACTAGAATCCGTAGTCCATGGGGGAACTACTCACGGAGCATGATGGAGGCGGTGGCGTCGATGGAGATGGCTTCCGGGGGCACTTCCCCGTCCCGGCAGGGTGCCGGAACAGAGATTCTGTCCCCCGAATTGGAGTTTCGCGATGGCGGCGGCGCCCCTGGAGTCTTTCTGGAGTTTCGTCAATTGGTATCGCGTTTTTAGGTCGAAAGGGCTTATATAGGCGAAGAGGCGGCGCAGGAGGGGCACCAGGGCGCCCTCCCCATAGGTCGGCGCGGCCAGGGGCCTGCCCGCGCGGCCCTATGGTGTGGGGGCCCCAGGCCTCCCCTCTGACTCCCCTTCGATGTCCTGGTCCGTCTCGGTGAATTATGATGTTTGGTCTTCGTTTCGTCGAATTCTGAGAATATTGCCCGAACAGCCTTTCTGGAACCAAAAACAGCAGAAAACAGGAACTGGCACTTCGGCATCTTGTTAATAGGTTAGTTCCGGAAAACGCATAAAAACATTATAAAGTGTGAGCAAAACATGTAGGTATTGTCATAAAACAAGCATGGAACATCAGAAATTATGGATACGTTGGAGACGTATCAGCATCCCCAAGCTTAGTTCCTACTCGTCCTCGAGTAGGTAAACGATAAAAAGAATAATTTCTGTAGTGACATGCTACTTACATAATCTTGATCATACTATTGTAAAGCATATGAGATGAATGAAGTGACTCAAGAAAATGATCTATAGTTGCTAACAAATAGATAACATATAGCAAAACTTTTCATGAATAATACTTTCAAGACAAGCATCAAAAGTCTTGCATAAGAGTTAACTCATAAAGCAATAAATTCAAAGTAAAGGCATCGAAGCAACACAAAGGAAGATATAAGTTTCAGCAGTTGCTTTCAACTTTCAACATGCATATCTCATGGATAATTGTCAACACAAAGTAATATAATAAGTGCAAATAAGCAAGTATGTAAGAATCAATGCACAGTTGACACAAGTGTTTGCTTCTAAGATGGAAGGAAGTAGGTAAACTGACTCAACATAAAAGTAAAAGAATGGCCCTTCGCAGAGGGAAGCAGGGATAAAATCATTTGCTAGAGATTTTTAAGTTTTGAAATCATACAGAGAGCATAAAAGTAAAGTTTTGAGAGGTGTTTGTTGTTTTCAAAGAATGGTAGTGGGCACTCTAACCCCCTTGCCAGTCAGACCTTCAAAGAGCGGCTCCCATGATGTAGTTTTATTTTTATTTTTGGGTGACACTCCTTCCAACCTTTGCTTTCACAAACCATGGCTAACCGAATCCTCGGGTGCCTTCCAACAATCACATACCATGAAGGAGTGTCTATTTATTTTAGTTTTATTTAGATGACACTCCTCCCCACCTTTGCTTTCTCAAGCCATGGCTAATCGAATCCTCGGGTGCCTTCCAACATTTCACATACCATGGAGGAGTGTCTATTTGTGATTAATTGGGGCTGGGAACCCCATTGCCAGCTCTTTTTGCAAAATTATTTGATAAGCGGATGAAGCCACTAGTCCATTGGTGAAAGCTGCCCAACAAGATTGAAAGATAAAACACCACATACTTCCTCATGAGCTATAAAACATTGACACAAATTGAGAAGCATTTTGAATTGTTTAAAGGTAGCACACGAAGTATTTACTTGGAATGGCAGGAAATACCACATAGTAGGTAGGTATGGTGGACACAAATGTCATAGGTTTTGGCTCAAAGTTTTGGATGCACGAGAAGCATTCCCTCTCAGTACAAGGCTTAGGCTAGCAAGGTTGTTTGAAGCAAACACAAGTATGAACCGGTACAGCAAAACTTACATAAGAACATATTGCAAGCATTATAATACTCTACACTGTTTTCCTTGTTGCTCAAACACTTTTACCAGAAAATATCTAGACCTTAGAGAGACCAATCATGCAAACCAATTTCAACAAGCTCTACGGTAGTTCTCCACTAATAGGTTTAAACTACATGATGCAAGAACTTAATCATGATCTACTTGAGAGCTCAAAACAATTGCCAAGTATCAAATTGTCCAAGACAATATGAAGCACTTTCTGTTTCCAACCAAATAACAATAAGTGCTGTAGCTTCCAACTTTTGTCATTGAACATTAAAAGTAAAACGAAGAACAAGTGTTCATATGAAAAAGCGGAGCGTGTCTCTCTCCCACAGAAGGATTGCTAGGATCCAATCTCATTCAAACAAAAACAAAGATAAAAACACACAGACGCTCCAAGTAAAGCACATAAGATGTGACCGAATAAAAATATAGTTTCAATAGAAGAAACCTGATAAATTGTTGATGAAGAAGGGGATGCCTTGGGCATCCCCAAGCTTAGACGCTTGAGTCTTCTTGAAATATGCAGGGATGAACCATGGGGGCATCCCCAAGCTTAGACTTTTCACTCTTCTTGATCATATATCATCCTCCTCTCTTGACCCTTGAAAAATTCCTTCACACCAAACTTCTCATAAACTTCATTAGAGGGGTTAGTACTCAAAAAAAACTTTAATCCACCTTAGCCCTGTAGTGACACATTGCAAGAACTCAATAAAACATTAGCTACAGCTCTCCACGTCTAGAAAGCCTTGCTTAAAGTCCACAAGAGACAATGCAAAAAAACAGAGACAGAATCTGTCAAAACAGAATAACCAGTAAAGATGAATTTTTAAGAGGTACTTCCGTTGCTCAAATCAGAAAACTCAAAACTAATGAAAGTTGCGTACATATCTGAGGAACACGCACGTAATATGGAAGATTTTTCCGAGTTACCTACAGAGAACCCTGCCCAAATTCGTGACAGATAGAAATCTGTTTCTGCGCAGAAATCCAAATCTAGTATCAACCTTCTATTAGAGACTTCACTTGGCACAACATTGCAATAAAATAAATATAGGGAGAGGTTGCTACAGTAGTAACAACTTCCAAGACACAACAAAACAGTAGCAAAATAAAGACATTGGTTATCTCCCAAGAAGTGCTTTCTTTATAGCCATTAAGATGGGCTGAGCAATTTAAATGATGCACTCGCAAGAAATAAGAGTTGAAGCAAAAGAGAGCATCAAAAAGCAAATTCAAAACACATTTAAGTCTAACCCACTTCCTATGCATAGAAATCTTGTACATAAATAAATTCATGAAGAAAAAAGTGACAAGCATAAGAAGATAAAACAAGAGTAACTTCAAAATTTTAAGTATATAGAGAGGTGTTTTAGTACCATGAAAATTTCTACAACCATATTTTCCTCTCTCATAATAATTTTCAGTAGCTTCATGAACAAACTCAACAATATAACTATCACATGCAGCATACTTTTCATGATCCACAAACATATAATTTTTATCAAGCTCAAAAATAGTGGGATTAAAACTTTCAAACCCACTTTTATCAATAATATAACAAGATGATTGATCAATCTCAAGAGATATGGGACTCCTAGATAAAGTAAAGACTTCTCCAATCCCATTTTCATTAGTAGTACAATTAATACTATCAAGTAACATAGGACCATCATCTAGAGCTTTATCATAAACATTTGCTACGCAAAACTCTTTAGAACCATGCATTTCGACATCAGGCACAAACAAAGCATTATCATAAGATTTATCAAAATAGCATGGATTATCATAGATAGCAGTAGCATAATTATTATCACAAGTTTTACTCATAGGGAATATTTCAAGAGAATCCACAGGAACATAACATTCATCCTCCTTCGGTAAGCATGGAGGACAATCAAATAGTGTAAGAGATAAAGAGTTAATCTCATTAGAAGGTTGGCATGGGTAGCTAATCCATTCTTCCTCCTTTTGTTCATCACTCTCCTCTTCTTTTTCATCCAATGAGCTTTCAGGTTCATCAATTTCTTCTTCCACAGGTTCCTGCAAATTGTGAGTGCATTCTAGCGCATTAACGAGTCTCTCTTTATAATCAATAATATAAGGATTATCGTTGTAACTTTCTATGCAAAAATTATGGATAGAAGAGACATAATCTTTAAGGTCCTTACAAACAACACAAGTTTCATAATTTTTAGCCATGAAGGATTCTATCTCAGAGGCTCCCATAAATAAAACAAATTGTTCTACCTCTTCGAACCCAAGATGAATATAGTTATTCCAATTATAGTTCTTAATTAAAACTTCTTCACTAAAGCCACATTGGAATTTAAGATGTTTAGTATCCTGTTGAGAGCAACAGTTTATATCATGGCGTTTAAGCAAGATTTTAGCAATTGTATTCAATTTTTCTAGCACAACACTCATCACTTCACCCGCTCTTGATTTTCTATAATTATTATATAATTCTATAAGCTCCAACATGGTTATGCGTTCTTCCATAACAACAGTTTTTAATTTTTCGATTTTTCAAATTTTTATGGATTTTTGGGTATATGAGAGAAATAAAACAAAACAAAAAGAAACTAAGCAAAAGTAAACTAAGAAAAATAATACTAGACAAAAATAAACTAAACTAAAGTAAACTAAGCAAAACAAAATAAAATAAAACAAAAACAGAGAGAGGTAGAGTGTACTCCCCAGGTGAACTTATGAGTAGAGCTATGCCTCCCCGGCAACGGCGCCAGAAAATAGTCTTGATAACCCACAAGTATAGGGGATCGCAACTGTCTTCGAGGGAAGTAAAACCCAATTTATTGATTCGACACAAGGAGAGGTAAAGAATACTTATAAGCCTTAACAACTGAGTTGTCAATTCAGCTGCACCTGGAAAAGCACTAGTAACAGGGGTGATGTGAAAGCAGCAGTAATATGAGAGCAATAGTAACAGTAACACAGCAGCAGTAGCAATAACACAGAGGCGATGGCACCAGAAAATAGTTGATACTACTTCCAATGACATATAGAACGAGTATATGATGATGAGAGAAGGACCGGGGTTCCCAGCGATCTACACTAGTGGTAACTCTCCAATAACAAGTGACAAGTGTTGGGTGAACAAATTACAGTTGGGCAATTGATAGGATTGAAAGCATTAAGACAGAACATCAAGATTATTAATCATGTAGGGATGTTTTCCATATATAGTCATACGTGCTCGCAATGAGAAACTTGCATGACATCTTTTGTCCTACCAGCCGGTGGCAGCCGGGCCTCAAGGGAATCTACTGGCTATTAAGGTACTCCTTTTAATAGAGCACCGGAGCAAAGCATTAACACTTGGTGAAAACATGTGATCCTCATACCTACGCTTTCCCCTCCAGTTGTCCCAATTTCTGTCACTTTGGGGCCTTTGGTTCTAGACGTAGACATGTGCATACAACTTGTAGATACAATCTAAGCAATAATTATAGAGCTTAAATCTAAGATCATGCCACTCGGGCCCTAGTGACAAGCATTAAGTATAACAAGATTACAGCAACAATAACTTCACAAACTTTATAGATAGACTAATCATAATGTATCATCCATCGGATCCCATCAAACACAACACCGATTACATCAGATGGATCTCAATCATATAAGGCAGCTCATGAGATCATTGTATTGAAGTACACGGGATAGAGAGTACCAACTAGCTACTGCTAGAACCCGTAGTCAATGGGGGAACTACTCACGGAGCATGATGGAGGCGGTGGCGTCGATGGAGATGGCTTCCGGGGGCACTTCCCCGTCCCGGCAGGGTGCCGGAACAGAGATTCTGTCCCCCGAATTGGAGTTTCGCGATGGCGGCGGCGCCCTTGGAGTCTTTCTGGAGTTTCGTCAATTGGTATCGTGTTTTTGGGTCGAAAGGGCTTATATAGGCGAAGAGGCGGCGCAGGAGGGGCACCAGGGCGCCCTCCCCATAGGCCGGCGCGGCCCTGTGGTGTGGGGGCCCCAGGCCTCCCCTCTGACTCCCCTTCGGTGTCCTGGTCCGTCTCGGTGAATTATGATGTTTGGTCTTCGTTTCGTCAAATTCCGAGAATATTGCCCGAACAGCCTTTCTGGAATGAAAAACAGCAGAAAACAGGAACTGGCACTTCGGCCTCTTGTTAATAGGTTAGTTCCAGAAAACGCATAAAAACATTATAAAGTGTGAGCAAAACATGTAGGTATTGTCATAAAACAAGCATGGAACATCAGAAATTATGGATACGTTGGAGACGTATCATTCATGATCATGAAACTATGATCATCTATTAATCAACAAGCTAGTTATACAAGAGGCTTACTAGGGACTCTTTGTTGTTCACATAACACACATGTATCAATGTTTCGGTTAATACAATTATAGCATGGTATGTAAACATTATCATGAACACAAAGATATATTATAATAACCATTTTATTATTGCCTCTTGGGCATATCTCCAACATCCTCATCATGGGAGCCAGCAACGGTGATGAAGATGGCGGTGGAGTCGATGGAGATGGCTCCGGGGGCAATTCCCCATCCCCGTAGGGTGCCGGAACAGAGACTTCTGGCCCCCAAATCTTGTCTACGACGGCAGCGGAGCTACCGAACTTTTCGTGGGCGGAGGCTTATTGATTTAGGGTTCACACGTTGGGAGGCTTCTTATAGGCGGAAGGGCGAGGTTGGTGGAGTCCGGGGACCCTAGACCACCCCTAGGCGCGGCCAGGGCCTGGGCCACGCCTAGGCCTGGTCTAGCCGCACTGTGAAGCCTCTTCGCCCCCCTCTGGACATCATCTTCGTTACGGAAAAATAAGATCTTCGGCTTTTGTTTCGTCCAATTCCTAGAATATTTCATGTACAACTTTTCTGAAATACAGAACAGCAGAAAACAGGGAACTGGCACTGTGTCATCTTGTCAATAGGTTAGTTCCGAAAAATGCATAAAAGTGCCACAAAGTGTAAACAAAACATATAGCAATTTGTATAAAACAAGCATGGAGCATCAAAAATTATAGATACGTTTGCAACGTATCGCATCCCCAAGCTTAACTCTTGCTCGTCCTCGAGTAGGTAAGTGATAACAAAAATAATTTTTGAGGTGACATGTAGCCAACACAATCTTGATCAAGTTATTGTAAAAGCATTGTGAGCTGGGATCAAAGTACTCTAATCATAGACATGTGAGACACAATTCTAACAATAGAACTTAGCAACTATGTTGCAACATGAAAAGTAACTCAAACAAAGGATCATGAATAATTTTGCACTGAAAGCAACTGTTTATTTATGAGCATAGAGAAAACATAGCAAAGTGATACTCAGCTTGCCCTTTATGAAGTAGCAAAACATAAATGTTAGGACACCTTTAAAGTTCAAAGGGTGACTAGATACAAGTAATTTAAGAACAAGTAATAGCATATCACGAATCAATCAATAATAATTTTGGGACTATGCATATTATACTCATAATGGCAACTATGCTCTCTTAGTTGGTGCATAAAAAAGAAGATGAAGACTCAACATAAAAGTAAAAGAAAAGGTCCTTCGTAGAAGGAAGCAAGATTAACAAGTTTTATAAACCTTCCAAAAATTATGGTACTCATTAGCTTTGAGATATCATTACCCCTATCATAAGCATCTTGAATGATTAAAGTTAATGTGAGGGCAAATATGAGTTATATGCTTGACAAATCACAAGTTGAAAATCTTGTGCCCTTTGAATACGAGTACCTAAACCTCATGCTACTCAACTTAGGTCTCAAATAAGTTCTTGTCATTGTAAGTATACATGTATCATTGAGAACGCCGACGGTGTACCTCCTGCCCCATGATATGGAAGTATTCCTGCCGATATAGGAGCAATCCCATGCCAAAATGACAAGATAAACAAACAATGAGCATCTCAGAAATCCTTTTATTTACTATGGACATAACTTTTTATTGAAGATGCTTCACAGAATGCTCACTATGGTTCGCTGTAAGTTTCCACCATGAATGATACACGACTTAAGTTGGCCGCCAAGGCGTTTCTCTAGAATATATACAAACTCCATGAACTTACAAGTTTCCATTTTATTTCGCACTGCTAGGCATCCATAAACAAAAGAATAGTATATCAACTAAATAGGATAAGTGCAATGTTGAAAGCGTGCCCCATGAAAGTATGGTTGTGCTAACTCCCAACTCGCAATTTGCAAGCATATAATCTTCATAAGATAGTCATAATGATTCATGTTTATTAAATGCAAGAAATTAAATGTGCCATCAAGTTCGTGAGAGCTTTACTAACTAATTTTCTCATGAAAAAATTTAATTTGAATAAAAACATGATGAATATACTTGGAATAGTAATGGTGCTAATAGGTAGATATGGTGGACACAATTTGCAAACTTTGGTTTTTGGTAGTTGGATGCACGAGTAGAGCTCATACTCAGTACATGCGAAGGCTAGAAAAAGACTGGGAGCGACCAACTGAGAGAGCAATAATAGACATAATCATGCATAGCGACAAAACATTATTAATCAAAGCATAAAGTGATATTACAAGTCAAAAAACTAAATGATCATAGAGGCTTTAGTTGACTGGTTGTAGTCATAACATGATGTAAACATATGCTAAGTCAACCCAATAAAGCATCAAAGGAGAATACATCAATATTATGCTTTGTATGATGAAAACAACACACGATTCTTTCAATGACATATTAAGCACTCTCAGCTATTTGAGACAATTCATGCTACAACAATATCTACTAAGCATATCATAAGAATAACATCCAACATGGCATGCCAAAGTCTATGCCACAATCTAGATAAGCTTCCTTTTGCATCACTATAAGCATGAAACATTTTACTCGTCTCCAACCCAATCAACTTATTTGAAACAACTCTCATAGATGAAAATCAATAAAGACCAGAGAGCTAATCATACATAAATAAAGAAAACTAACAAGCTCTGAAAAAATACGAGTGAAAGAACAAGAGCTAAACGCAGTACTAGCAAACTAGAACACTCGCAACACAATAAGATCGAAAACTAGAGCGTTCCACGCAATTAAAACGGAGTGTCTCATTCTCCAAAACAAATATGCTGGGATCCAACTATATGCTACAGCAAACAAAATAGAACTAAAAAAATAAAGATGCTCCAAGAACAACACATATTTGTTGGAGATATGCCCAAGAGGCAATAATAAAAGTGGTTATTATATATCTTTTTGTTTATGATAAATGTTTATATACCATGCTATAATTGTATTAACCGAAACATTGATACATGTGTGATATGTAAACAACAAAGAGTCCCTAGTATGCCTCTTAACTAGCTTGTTGATTAATGGATGATTAGTTTCATAATCATGAACATTGGATGTTATTAATAACAAGGTTATATCATTATATGAATGATGTAATGGACACACCCAATTAAGCGTAGCATAAGATCACGTCATTAAGTTATTTGCTATAAGCTTTCGATACATAGTTACCTAGTCCTTATGACCATGAGATCATGTAAATCACTTATACCGGAAAGGTACTTTGATTACATCAAACGCCACTGCGTAAATGGGTAGTTATAAAGGTGGGATTAAGTATCCGGAAAGTATGAGTTGAGGCATATGGATCAACAGTGGGATTTGTCCATCCCGATGACGGATAGATATACTCTGGGCCCTCTCGGTGGAATGTCGTCTAATGTCTTGCAAGCATATGAATAAGTTCATAAGAGAGCACATACCACGGTACGAGTAAAGAGTACTTGTCAGGAGACGAGGTTGAACAAGGTATAGAGTGATACTGATGATCAAACCCCGGACAAGTAAAATATCGTGTGACAAAGGGAATTGGTATCGTATGTGAATGGTTCATTCGATCACTAAAGTCATCGTTAAATATGTGGGAGCCATTATGGATCTCCAGATCCCACTATTGGTTATTGGTCGGAGAGAGTTCTCACCCATGTCCACATAGTTCACGAACCGTAGGGTGACACACTTAAGGTTTGATGTTGTAATGGTAGAACTTGAATATGGAATGGAGTTCGAAGTATTGTTCGAAGTCCCGGATGGGATCCCGGACATCACGAGGAGTTCCGGAATGGTCCGGAGAATAAGATTCATATATAGGAAGTCATTTTATAAGTTTGAAAATGATCCGGTGATTTTACGGAAGGTTCTAGAAGGTTCTAGAAAAGTCCGGAATGAATCACTAAGGAAGGAGGAGTCCCGGAGGGACTCCACCTCCCCATGGCCAGCCAACCCTAGAAGGGGGAGTCCAAGGTGGACTCCACCTAAGGGGGCCGGCCACCCCCCCCCCCCCCACATGGAAGGGGGGAATCCCACTTGAGGTGGGAGTCCCAGCTTGGGTAGGTTTCCCTACTACATGGAAGGTTCTTGTGTTGGGGTCTTATTCGAAGACTTGTAGTCCAACACTTGGGGTTCCACCTATATAATGAGGAGCATAGGGGAGGGGGCCGGCCACTACAAGCCCTCAAGCTGGCCACACCCCTAAGTGGCCAGCCACCCCCTCTCCCAAACCCTAGCCGCCGCCTCTCCTCCACCTCTCCCGCAACGCTTACTGAAGCTCCGCCGGAGTTCTCCATCACCACCGCCAGCCCGCCGTCGTGCTGTCGGATTCAAGGAGGAGCTACTACTTCTGCTGCCCGCTGGAACGGGGAGAAGGACGTCGTCTTCATCAACACCGAACGTGTGACCGAGTACGGAGGTGCTGCCCGATCGTGGCACCGTGAACAAGATCTTCTACGCGCTTTTGCAAGCGGCAAGTGATTGTCTACCGCAGCAATAAGAGCCTACTCTTATAGGCTTTGGAAATATTCAAGGGTGAGTCTCGATCATCCCCTCGTTGCTCCCGTCTTCTAGATTGCATCTTGGCTTGGATTGCGTTCTCGCGGTAGGAAATTTTTTGTTTTCTATGCAACGAATCCCTACAGTGGTATCTGAGCCGTGTCTATGCATAGATGGTTGCACGAGTAGAACACAATGGTTTTGTGGCCGTTGATGCTCTTGTTGTCTTTAGTTTGAGTACTTTGCATCTTTGTGGCATAGTGGGATGAAGCGGCTCAGACTAACTTTACATGACCGCGTTCATGAGACTTGTTCCTCGTTCGACATGCAACTTGTATTGCATAAGAGGCTTTGCGGGTGTCTATCTCTCCTACTATAGTGAAGATTCAATTTACTCTTCTATTGACAACACTAGTATCACCGTTGTGGTTCATGTTCGTAGGTAGATTAGATCTCTCTCTAAAACCCTAAACCACGTAAAATATGCAAACCAAATTAGAGACGTCTAACTTGTTTTTGCAAGGTTTGGTGATGTGATATGGCCATGATGTGATGATGAATATGTATGAGATGATCATTATTGTATTGTGGCAACCGGCAGGAGCCATATGGTTGTCTTTAAATTTCATGTTGAGTAGTATTTCAAAGTAGTTGTAATAGATGCTACATGAGGTGAACAACCATGAAGACGGCGCCATGGACCTTGATGCTACGCCGACGATGATGGAGATCATGCCCGAAGATGATGGAGATCATGTCCGTGCTTTGGAGATGAAGATCAAAGGCGCAAAGACAAAAGGGCCATATCATATCACATATGAATTGCATGTGATGTTAATCCTTTATGCATCTTATTTTTCTTAGAACGCGATGGTAGCATTATAAGATGATCCCTCACATTAATATCAAGATAATAAAGTGTTCTCCCCTCGTATGCACCATTGCCAAAGTTCGTCGTTTCAAAGCATCTCGTGATGATCGGATGTGATAGATTCAACGTTCATATACAACGGGTGTAAGCCATGTTGCACACGCGGAATACTTGGGTGTGCTTGATGAGCCTAGCATGTACAGACATGGCCTCAGGACAACGAAAACCAAAAGGTTGAACACGACTCATATGGATGATATGATCAACATGTTGATGTTCACAATTGAAGCTACATCATCTCACGTGATGATCGGTTTTGGTGTAGTGGATTTGGATCGTGTACCACTTAACAACTATGAGGGATGTTGTATTAAGTGGGAGTTCATTAGTAATTAGATTAAAACATGAACTAATTATCATGAACATAGTGTGAGTAGTATTTTGAATTAATTTTGTAGTATTGGCATCCGTTATCTATCATGCGCTAGTCTTATAATTGAGATAGAAATACTGTTAATATCTGATAAGAAACTTTACGGACTGGTACCATATTGTTAAAGAATCAAGAAATGATTAAGTCCTATTGCAATTTTTTAGTAAACCTCACATTGTTGATTCAAAGAGCTATGGTTTCAATTAGTACCTAAAGTTATCTTGTCTCCGTGAAACTTGAAGTTCAAATCTGTTTCAAAAGTAAGGAGCTGAAAATTTAGTTTTCAGAAATAATCAAGGTATGAGATATATGTGATATCTAAGACCTTATTGCAAGACGATAGAATATAATTTGGTGAGATTACATAAACTCATAAGTTTTATGGGAATGTATGAAGGTTGAAGACGCCAGGCGTCCCAATCCTCCAACTATTGGGGCACTAACGATATTCGCATATCCATGAAGTGATCGTCCTTAGTATGCACCGTTGCTAAGACTCGTCGTTTCGAAGCATCACGTGATGATCGGGTGTTATAGATTCTACGTGTGCATACAATGGGTGCAAGCCAGATTTGCACATGCGAATACTAAGGTTATACTTTACGAGCCTAGCATGTACAGACATGGTCTCGAAAAGTCATCATGATATGATGGATAAAATTATGAGTGAAATTGTTCATAATATTAAAAGGTTACTAATAGTGAAAACTGGAACACTTGTCATATGATGATCAACTTCAAAGTAAGAACCTCAAAGTTATTGGTATTTGACCAACAAACCTAGAAGTTGTTGATGTTGAAGTGTTTTTCTGAATAATGAGGAAAGCTACAAGAGAAACTACAAAAGTTTATTGGCAGAAAGACAGAAAAGGCTAGAAAGTCTAGCTCAGGTGTATATAAATGATATACATGTTATGGATGTATTCCTTGTTTGGTCACATAATGAAATTCTTGGGTATTTGTACCAGGTTGGTTGGTATGAGATGTCATACAAAACAACGCAATACAAGAATACAATGGCCTAAGTGACTGACAAGGAATATGATAGGAATGCACGTATGGAACAAAAATAAAGTGTTATTATGTTCGTCGTTGGCATTCTATCTAGCCCTTAGAATTTATAATAAAGAACTTAATAATTGTTATTTTGCTCTGGTCAAATAAAAACAATGAGTTGTTCAAATTATGACATTACTCCATGTACGATGGATAAGTTATTATAAATCTTAATGGTGAAACACACACACATAATACTGACGCTAAAATGCCATAAGGCAAATGATTTGAATTCCACTTATTTGTGGAACCGCCATTTAAGTCATGTTGGAAAGGAACGCATAAAGAAACTCCATGCAAATGGATTATTGAAGTCATTTGATTTTTAAATCATTTGGCGCTTGCAAATCTTTTCTAAAAGAGAATGACTAAAATACCGTTCATAGGCCAAGAATTGAACAGGCAACTAACTTAGTGAAAACATACATGATGACGTATGTGGTTCACTGGACATAGTTGTGTGCGGGAGATTCTTCTACTTCATGAAAACTTCAAACAATGACTTGAGTATATATATGTGGATATATTCGATAAGGAAGAAGTTTGAAATATTTGAATAGATTCAAATAATTTTCATCATGAAGTGGAAATCATCGTAATAGAAAAGTCAAATATCTATGATTAGATCATGGTGGAAATATTTGAATTACGAGTTTTAGCGAACATCTAAGAGAGTTATGAAGTTGTTCTACAACTCACGTTTTTTTTGAATATCATAGTGATGATGAAGTATCCGAAAGACGTATCCAAATCTTGTTGGATTAATGATGAGATAAAATGAAGCCATTATATTTTTGTGGATTATGCTTTAGAGAATATCGCTTTTTTACACTAAATAGAGCATCATCATGATCCATTGAAATGACACCATACGAGTTATGGCATGGGTATGAACCCTAATAGTCACTTCTTAAATTTTGGTATGCATAGAATATGTAAAGATGTTTACAACCAAAATCAGATAAATGTCTTTGTTGTTATCCCAGAATTGGGAATTCTTCCCACTATGAAGTAAAAGACAAAAGTGTTTGTTAATGTTACTTGCTTATTTCCAAGAAATTGTTTTCTAGCGAAGTATTTGAGTGGGAGGACAATAGAACTTGATAAGGTTTATGAACCTGAGCATAATGATCAGAGTAGCGCAGCATCGGAATTGGTTTCGGAAGCGGCCACGACGATCATGGCTCCCATGACTACAAAGTGTTTTAGCCATGGAGATCGAAGTACATATTGAACCTTGTAGGTATGGTTTACTTTGTGATCAAATAAATGATTTATGCACAAAGGATTGATTTTGAACAATGATAAACCAACTACAAACAAAGAAGTTATGATGGGCCCTGACTCCGTTAAAATGAAATCCAAGATAGATGAATAATTTTTTGAAATTAAATGGATCTATAAAATTGATGGACTTGGATGAAATATCCTTGAAGAAGCTCGACTTGTCGAAAAGTTGTTTACGATAAAGTTCAAAGAGTTGATTACGATAAGATTAGATCTTCCGTAGCAATGCTTCTAGTCTATATGGATTATTCTAGTAATCACTACATATTTCTTTTATGAGATATGCTAGTAGGATGGCAAAATACATTACTTATCAGAAGTGTGTATTAAAGGTGTATACAAGATACAACCAAGAGTTTTGTTGGTCTGTGGAATACTAAATAGATATACAAACTTCAATTGGATGAAGTGAGTATCATGGAGTTGGAATCTTCACCAGATGAAATAGTCAAAGAGTTTTTGATTTCATCAGAAACGATGAAGAGGCTTGCATTTGCAAGAAATTAAGTGGGAGCGCTGAGACATATTTATAATACTTTATGTAGATGACATATAGTTGGTTATAAATGATGTAATTATATACTTGATTAAAAAGGTTTCATTGAGAATTAATTTCAATGAAAGGATATGGACTGAAACAAATTTAGTGTCAAGATCTATGAAGATAGATTGAAATACATTATAAGTTTAAGTCAAAGTACATAAAATGGATATTGAAGTAGTTCAATATAGAAATATTAAGAAAATATTCTTTTCATGTGAAGGTTTAACAAGACTTGAGTGTAATTGACACTCGATGAGTAAAAACACATGAGTAATTTTAGATCACGAATAATATGTACAAAATCAGATGTCCTATGCTCTTAAAAATGTTATGAGCATATACCAGAATGATTCATGTGATGATCATTGAAAAACAGTAAGAATATTCTTGAGTACTTAAGAAGAACCAAGGATATATATATAGTTTTGTATGGAGAAATGACAAACAAATCGCTGTAAGGTGTTGCACCGATATTTGTTTTGTCACATATGAAAATAAAATTTCAATCTCAAATTTAGACTAAGTGTTGTTTAAAAGGTAGCACAATGAGCTAGAAGTTGTCTATGCTAGATTTAGAAGAGTTCTAAATATTATGACGGATTCTACAAATGAAGGCAGAGTAGTATGTCATTGTTTTGACAATGACTGAGGATGTTAAGTCAAGAGGTTCTTTGAGAACTTGGTGTAGTTCCGATAGTGTCAGAACTTTGAAGCTATATTATGTGTGACAATATTAGTGACATATTTCAGACCACGGAATTAAGGTTCCACCGAAAGACTAAACATATTTAATGCCGACTCATTTAGAAAATGAATGATGCGTTGAGACGCAAATGAATTGCAAAATACATACGTTTCTGAGCATGTCAGATCCGTTGACTAAAACTTCTCCCGTGAGCAAAACATGATAAAGCACCGGAAGGCCAAGGTGTTATATCTTTACATATGTAAACTAGATTATTGACTCTAGTGCAAGTGGGAGACTGTTGGAGATATGCCCAAGAGGCAATAATAAAAGTGGTTATTATATATCTTTATGTTTATGATAAATGTTTATATACCATGCTATAATTATATTAACCGAAACATTGATACATGTGTGATATGTAAACAACAAAGAGTCCCTAGTATGCCTCTTAACTAGCTTGTTGATTAATGGATGATTAGTTTCATAATCATGAACATTGGATGTTATTAATAACAAGGTTATATCATTATATGAATGATGTAATGGACACACCCAATTAAGCGTAGCATAAGATCACGTCATTAAGTTATTTGCTATAAGCTTTCGATACATAGTTACCTAGTCCTTATGACCATGAGATCATGTAAATCACTTATACCGGAAAGGTACTTTGATTACATCAAACGACACTGCGTAAATGGGTGGTTATAAAGGTGGGATTAAGTATCCGGAAAGTATGAGTTGAGGCATATGGATCAACAGTGGGATTTGTCCATCCCGATGACGGATAGATATACTCTGGGCCCTCTCGGTGGAATGTCGTCTAATGTCTTGCAAGCATATGAATAAGTTCATAAGAGACCACATACCACGGTACGAGTAAAGAGTACTTGTCAGGAGACAAGGTTGAACAAGGTATAGAGTGATACCGATGATCAAACCTCGGACAAGTAAAATATCGTGTGACAAAGGGAATTGGTATCGTATGTGAATGGTTCATTCGATCACTAAAGTCATCATTGAATATGTGGGAGCCATTATGGATCTCCAGATCCCGCTATTGGTTATTGGTCGGAGAGAGTTCTCACCCATGTCCACATAGTTCACGAACCGTAGGGTGACACACTTAAGGTTTGATGTTGTAATGGTAGAACTTGAATATGGAATGGAGTTCGAAGTATTGTTCGAAGTCCCGGATGGGATCCCGGACATCACGAGGAGTTCCGGAATGGTCTGGAGAATAAGATTCATATATAGGAAGTCATTTTATAAGTTCGAAAATGATCCAGTGATTTTACGGAAGGTTCTAGAAAAGTCCAGAAGGAATCACTAAGGAAGGAGGAGTGATGTCCACGCCCCCTCCTTTTCCTGTAGACAGTGTTGGGCCTCCAAGAGCAGAGGTTTGTAGAACAGCAGCAAGTTTTCCCTTAAGTGGATCACCCAAGGTTTATCGAACTCAGGGAGGAAGAGGTCAAAGATATCCCTCTCATGCAACCCTGCAACCACAAAGCAAGAAGTCTCTTGTGTCCCCAACACACCTAATAGGTGCACTAGTTCGGCGAAGAGATAGTGAAATACAGGTGGTATGAATAAGTATGAGCAGTAGCAACGGTGCCAGAAAATAGCTTGCTGGCGTGTAGTTGATGGTGGTAGTATTGCAGCAGTAGTAACGCAAAGAAAAACAAGAACAAGCGTAGTAACGCAAAGATTTAGGAACAAGGCCTAGGGATTACACTTTCACTAGTGGACACTCTCAACATTGATCACATAACAGAATAGATAAATGCATACTCTACACTCTTGTTGGATGATGAACACATTGCGTAGGATTACACGAACCCTCAATGCCGGAGTTAACAAGCTCCACAATTCAATGTTCATATTTAAATAACCTTAGAGTGCATGAAAGATCAATTCGACTAAACCAAGTACTAACATAGTATGCACACTGTCACCTTCACACTATGTAGGAGGAATAGATCACATCAATACCATCATAGCAATAGTTAACTTCATAATCTACAAGAGATCATAATCATAGCATAAACCAAGTACTAACACGGATGCACACACTGTCACCATTACACCGTGCAGGAGGAATAAAACTACTTTAATAACATTGCTAGAGTAGCACATAGATAAATTGTGATACAAAACACATTGCAATCATAAAGAGATATAAATAAGCACTTCACTATGCCATTCATAACAGTGAATAAGTATTCTGTGAAATATAGCCTAAGAGACCCACACGGTGCACACACTGTCACCTTTACACACGTGGGACAAGGAGTCTCCGGAGATCACATAAGTAAAATTCACTTGACTAGCATAACGACATCTAGATTACAAGCATCATCATATGAATCTCAATCATGTAAGGCATCTCATGAGATTATTGTATTGAAGCACATAGGAGAGAGATGAACCACATAGCTACCGGTACAGCCCCGAGCCTCGATGGAGAACTACTCCCTCCTCATGGGAGACAGCAGCGGTGATGGAGATGGCGGTGGAGATGGCAGCGGTGTCGATGGAGAAGCCTTCCGGGGGCACTTCCCCGTTCCGGCAGCGTGCCGGAACAGAGACTCCTGTCCCCCAGATCTTGGCGTCGCGGTGGCGGCGGCTCTGGAAGGTTTTCTCTGGTTTCGTCGAACGTAATAGGGTTTTCGCGACGGAGGCTTTAAATAGGCGGAAGGGCAGCCTCGGAGGGGGCCTGGGGCCACCACACCATAGGGCGGCGCGGCCCCCCTCTGGCCGCGCCAGGGTGTAGTGTGGGGCCCCCAGGGCTTCCCTCTGGCGGCTCTCGGGTGTTCTGGATGCTTCCGGTGAAAATAGGAACCTGGGCGTTGATTTCGTCCGATTCCGAGAATATTTCGTTACTAGGATTTCTGAAACCAAAAACAGCAGAAAACAGCAACTGGCACTTCGGCATCTTGTTAATAGGTTAGTTCCAGAAAATGCGCGAATATGACATAAAGTGTGCATAAAACATGTAGATATCATCAATAATGTGGCATGGAACATAAGAAATTATCGATACGTCGGAGACGTATCAGCATCCCCAAGCTTAGTTCCTGCTCGTCCCGAGCAGGTAAACGATAAACAAAGATAATTTCTGGAGTGACATGCCATCATAAACTTGATCATATTGTAAACATATGTAATGAATGCAGCAATCCAAGACAATGGTAATGACATGAGTAAACAACTGAATCATAAAGCAAAGACTTTTCATGAATAGTTCTTCAAGACAAGCATCAATAAGTCTTGCATAAGAGTTAACTCATAAAGCAATAATTCAAAGTAAAGGCTTTGAAGCAACACAATGGAAGATTAAGTTTCAGCGGTTGCTTTCAACTTGTAACTTGTATATCTCATGGATAGTTGTCAATGCAAAGCAATATAACAAGTGCAATATGCAAGTATGTAGGAATCAATGCACAGTTCACACAAGTGTTTGCTTCTTGAGATGGAGAGAAATAGGTGAACTGACTCAACAATGAAAGTAAAAGAATGGTCCTCCATAGAGGAAAAGCATCGATTGCTATATTTGTGCTAGAGCTTTGATTTTGAAAACATGAAACAATTTTGTCAACGGTAGTAATAAAGCATATGTATCATGTAAATTATATCTTACAAGTTGCAAGCCTCATGCATAGTATACTAATAGTGCCCGCACCTTGTCCTAATTAGCTTGGACTACCGGATCATCACAATGCACATGTTTTAACCAAGTGTCACAAAGGGGTACCTCTATGCCGCCTGTACAAAGGTCTAAGGAGAAAGCTCGCATTGGATTTCTCGCTATTGATTATTCTCAACTTAGACATCCATACCGGGACAACATAGACAACAGATAATGGACTCCTCTTTTATGCATAAGCATGTAACAACAATTAATAATTTTCTCATATGAGATTGAGGATATATGTCCAAAACTGAAACTTCCACCATGGATCATGGCTTTAGTTCGCGGCCCAATGTTCTTCTCTAACAATATGCATGCTTAACCATAAGGTGGTAGATCTCTCTTACTTCAGACAAGATGAACATGCATAGCAACTCACATGAAATTCAACAAAGAGTAGTTGATGGCGTCCCCAGTGAACATGGTTATCGCACAACAAGCAACTTAATAAGAGATAAAGTGCATAAGTACATATTCAATACCACAATAGTTTTTAAGCTATTTGTCCCATGAGCTATATATTGCAAAGGTGAATGATGGAATTTTAAAGGTAGCACTCAAGCAATTTACTTTGGAATGGCGGAAAATACCATGTAGTAGGTAGGTATGGTGGACACAAATGGCGTAGTGGTTGGCTCAAGTATTTTGGATGCATGGGAGGTATTCCCTCTCGATACAAGGTTTAGGCTAGCAAGGCTTATTTGAAACAAACACAAGGATGAACCGGTGCAGCAAAACTCACATAAAAGACATATTGTAAACATTATAAGACTCTACACCGTCTTCCTTGTTGTTCAAACTCAATACTAGAAATTATCTAGACCTTAGAGAAACCAAATATGCAAACCAAATTTTAGCATGCTCTATGTATTTCTTCATTAATGGGTGCAAAGCATATGATGCAAGAGCTTAAACATGAGCACAACAATTGCCAAGTATCACATTACCCAAGACATTATAGCAATTTACTACATGTATCATTTTCCAATTCCAACCATATAACATTTTAACGAAGAAGAAACTTCGCCATGAATACTATGAGTAGAGCCTAAGGACATACTTGTCCATATGCTACAGCGGAGCGTGTCTCTCTCCCATAAAGTGAATGCTAGGATCCATTTTATTCAAACAAAACATAAAAACAAAAACAAACCGACGCTCCAAGCAAAGCACATAAGATGTGATGGAATAAAAATATAGTTTCAGGGGAGGAACCTGATAATGTTGTCGATGAAGAAGGGGATGCCTTGGGCATCCCCAAGCTTAGATGCTTGAGTCTTCTTAGAATATGCAGGGGTGAACCACCGGGGCATCCCCAAGCTTAGAGCTTTCACTCTCCTTGATCATGTTGCATCATACTCCTCTCTTGATCCTTGAAAACTTCCTCCACACCAAACTTAGAACAACTCATTAGAGGGTCAGCGAAAATAAAAATTAACATGTTCAGAGGTGACACAATCATTCTTAACACTTCTGGACATTGCATAAAGCTACTGGACATTAATGGATCAAAGAAATTCATCCAACATAGCAAAAGAGGCAATGCGAAATAAAAGGCAGAATCTGTCAAAACAGAACAGTTCGTATTGATGAATTTTATCGAGGCACCAGACTTGCTCAAATGAAAATGCTCAAATTGAATGAAAGTTGCGTACATATCTGAGGATCACTCACGTAAATTGGCATAATTTTCTGAGTTACCTACAGAGAAAACAGCCCAGATTCGTGACAGCAAAGATATCTGTTTCTGCGCAGTAGTCCAAATCTAGTATGAACTTTTCTATCAACGACTTTACTTGGCACAACAAAACACTAAACTAAGATAAGGAGAGGTTGCTACAGTAGTAAACAACTTCCAAGACACAAATAGAAAACAAAGTACTGTAGCAAAATAACACATGGGTTATCTCCCAAGAAGTTCTTTCTTTATAGCCATTAAGATGGGCTCAGCAGTTTTAATGATGCACTCGCAAGAAATTGTATTTGAAGCAAAAGAGAGCATCAAGAGGCAAATTCAAAACACACTTAAGTCTAACATGCTTCCTATGAAAAGGAATCTTGTAAATAAACAAGTTCATGAAGAGCAAAGTAACAAGCATAGGAAGATAAAACAAGTATAGCTTCAAAAATTTCAGCACATAGAGAGGTGTTTTAGTTACATGAAAATTTCTATAACCATATTTTCCTCTCTCATAATAACTTTCAGTAGCAACATGAGCAAACTCAACAATATAACTATCACATAAAGCATTCTTATCATGAGTCTCATGCATAAAATTATTACTCTCCACAGAAGCATAATCAATTTTATTAGTTGTAGTGGGAGCAAATTCAACAAAGTAGCTATCATTATTATTCTCATCATCAAATATAGGAGGCATATTGTATTCATAATCAAATTTATCCTCCATAACAGGTGGAACCAAAAGACTACTATCATTATAATCATCATAAATAGGAGGCAAAGTATCATCAAAGCAAATTTCCTCCTCAATGCCCGGGGGACTAAAAATATCATGCTCATCAAAGCCAGCTTCCCCAAGCTTAGAATTTTCCATATCATTAGCAACAATGGTGTTCAAAGTGTTCATACTAATATGTTCCATGGGTTTTTTAATTTTCGGATCAAACCATCCATGTTTTAAATCAGGAAATAGAATAAGAAGCTCATTGTTGTCCATTATGCCTTACTAGTGTAAACAAGAAACAAAAAGATGCAATTGCAGGATCTAAAGGAAATAGCTTCGAGTACTTACAATGCGCCGGAAAATAGCTTAGTAGCCGAGATCCGGAGTGTGAGTACCTTTTACCTTTCCTCCCCGGCAACGGCGCCAGAAAATAGCTTGATGTCTACGCCCCCTCCTTTTCTGTAGGCGGTGTTGGGCCTCCAAGAGCAGAGGTTTGTAGAACAGCAGCAAGTTTTCCCTTAAGTGGATCACCCAAGGTTTATCGAACTCAGGGAGGAAGAGGTCAAAGATATCCCTCTCATGCAACCCTGCAACCACAAAGCAAGAAGTCTCTTGTGTCCCCAACACACCTAATAGGTGCACTAGTTCGGCAAAGAGATAGTGAAATATAGGTGGTATGAATAAGTATGAGCAGTAGCAACGGTGCCAGAAAATAGCTTGCTGGCGTGTAGTTGATGGTGGTAGTATTGCAGCAGCTTCATCTCCGTGAAACTCAAGGAAAGCAAGTGCGTCAAGAAGAGGATCATTGTCGGGATCTTCAAGTTCATACTCTTGAGAAGTTTTCCCTGACGAGGCAGAAATTTATTGATCAACAAACGAGTAAAGAAAAGCAAGTCCAAAGAATGCAAAATAGGGCGGGCACTTACTGACAAAGCGACGGCTTTGCGATTCCAGGCGTTTAGTAATCGCGTCTTCACGAGCAGATTGTGCGGCTATATGCTCGCTCAAAGCAGTCTCGGCGTCGTGAAGCCTCTTCTGAAGTTCTTCGACACCAGCAGCGTCTGCCTTGGCCTTGTCAGCATCTGCCCTAGCCTTACTAGCATCTGATTCGGCCTTCTTACGAGCCTCCTCACTTTGCTCTAATTTTTGAGCAAGTGTGTCGGCACGTTTGTTGGCCTCCGCAAGTTTTTCTGCCAAGATAGTCAAATCCAGTCAAAATCACGACAAGAAAGGAGTGAGAAGGCAAGGGTAAAGAGAAGCAGAAAGACATTACCTTCAGCTTTGCTAGCATACTCGCGGTACCCGACGAATTGGGCACCGAAGCGGATGAATTCCTTAATCAAAGGCTGTTAAAGAAAGATAGAAAAAAGAAAGCGTCAGTATGGGAAAAAGTGCGATAGCACAAAATGAAAAGAAGCAAACATTGAAAACATCGATAGCATCAGAAAGTATTCAAGGACTTACATCATCCAAAAGGGGAGTCGAGGAGCTACCCAATTGTACGGTAGGCTCTGTGATTGATTCAACCCTCGCCCTTTTTGGTGAAGGGACGAGGGGGCTTGCAGGAGGAGTAGGTGCGTCGGTGTTTTGTTGAGGAGGCGAAGATTCTTCTCCTTCAACTTGCACTTCAGAAACAACTAAAGTATGCGACGTACTCGTTCGAGCAATCGCATCAATAGCTGGCGTTTCTTCCTCGTCGCCACTATGGTTAAATGGCGACAGTATAAGAAGCAAGATAGACAAAAGTCTTCAAGAGGCAAAACAGTAAGAAACAAGGGGTAACTTACGAACTGACGAGGGCGTCAAGGTATGGATCGAAAGCTGCCTTCTGATTTGAAGGAGCAACTTCTTCGGCTTTGGAGGTGCCGGAATCTTCGACGTCGGTCCTTTTCCTCTTGTTCCTTAGAGAAACAGCAGGAGGAAGAGAGTGTGCCGATGTAGTAGCCTCGGAGTCAGCCTCCTTTTCAGAGGATCCCGCAGATTTTCGAGAACCTGCGGGTTCACTCTCAGGGCAAGGAGCACCCTGGTTGTCATCAGTGACAATGGCTCGTTCTTCGACTTCTCCACCTTCAGGAAGGGGAGGAAGAGAGACAAGATCTGGATGGTTCTATAAAAAGCAAAGGGAGATGTCAATAAAAGAGTTATGCAAAGGATGTCAAACAAAAATGAGCAAGTCGACAAAAGTTACCTTGGGGAGCGCATTGGTGGCGCTATATGGTTTTACGCGACAAGAAGAGGGGACAGCATCTTTCTTGCTGAGGGAGGAGATTTTCCGGACAAGTTTTTCTAAGTCCTTGACCGACAAATCCACCGACAGGCGATCCACATCATTGTCGCCAGCATACTTCCAGAGGGGATTTTTGCGAGCTTGTAAAGGCTGCACTCTGATTCTAAGGAAATATGCTGTGATTTGGATACCCGACAGTTCTTTACAGCGGGTACTTTGAAGCTCGTGGATGCGAGTCATCAGTGCCTGCGTCGCCGTTTTTTCTTCGTCGGTAGCTTCTGCATCCTAGGACCGACGGCGGTAGATTTTCTCGGCACAGTCAAAAGGAGGAATGTTGTCTTCAACAGACCCATGATTCTCCTCGTGGATGTACAACCATTTTTTGCGCCACCCTTGAACTGAGTCAGGGAATTTGACATCGAAGTACTCGACATCAGGGCAAACGCAGATACAAACACCACCTATGTTATAGGTGACATTGGCAGAGCCATTACGGCGACACAAAAAGATGCGTTTCCATAACGCCCAGTTAGGCTGGATGCCGAGGAAGGATTCGCAAAGAGTGATGAAGATGGAAATATGAAGGATAGAGTTGGGAGTGAGATGATGAAGTTGCAATCCGTAAACGAAAAGCAACCCCCGAAGAAAATTGTGAATGGGGGCAGAGAGGCCACGGATGAGATGATCAACGAAACTAACCCGATACTCCATTGGAGGGGTTGGGTAGCTCTCTTCGCTGGGGAAGCATAGCGCCTTTGGCTTCTTGCTGATCCCCAGTTTCTTCAGCAGGTTGATGTCTTGGGCAGAGATTTTGGATCTCTCCCACTCAGCGCTCCCCAGATCTGCGGAAGCCATCTTCGATTCAGGAGTGCTGTGCCTGATCAATCTGCGCGGTGGCATCAACAATGGCGCAGGAGTACAGCGTGAGAGGAGTTTTGCTCAAGGAGCTATGGGGCGCAAGAGGAGATTTTTGCAGAGGAGAGCAGAGGAGCGGCGCAGGCGAAAGTGCGGAAGGAAGAAGATGAAGACCTTAAATAGAGGTGCGGCGAAACGGCGCACCGTTAGATGGAAAAAATGTGAGGCAGATGGTGTACACGTGGAGCAAGGGTAAAAAGTAATTTCACCCTGGAAGCGTTACAGTGCGTGCGCCAGGAAAAGCGGAGGACGTGTGTCCCCCACTTGCACGACGTGTCAATACGATGCGTAATTTGGGCCCGCAAGGCAGCGAGAGAGAACTTCTCGCGATTTCCAGGAACAGCGGTCGTGGCTACCGTCAGCAATGATGTCACCTTAGCAAGAGAAAATTTCGACTCAACAGTTTCATAAAAAAGGCGACAGCAAAAGATATTGGAGAGCCTTTGATCAAATACAAGTTTTTGATCAAATGCTCGGGGGCTACTTTGGAAAAATGAAAAAAATCAAGAAAAGATAAAATAGAAATGGCGTGAGCCTATGATCAAATACAAATATTTGCTCATAGCCTCGGGGGCTACTCCCATCGGGAGCGCTGTTCGCGCACCCGAGAGATTTGAAAATTTCGAGAGAGAAAGAAAATATAGCGACATAAGGCGTGGAGCCTACACCCAAGCACAAGTCCTTGGCTGTAGCCTCGGGGGCTACTCCCATCGGGAACGCTGTTCGCGTACCCGATGAAATTATAAAAACGAAAGATAGAAGAACAAGAGAGTATATTTCGAGTTATAAGTAACTCTACATATACTCCCATCGGGAGAGCAATATAAGTCATCCATTGACTCAATAAAATGTGCCATTCCAACAACCGAATAAGCACTCGACAATATATTCTCAGAACGCCAAAGTTGCGAACAATTTCTGAATGCCGCAAAACTTTGCGAAGGTAAGACCCCAGATCTGTTATGTGTGGCGTGGCGCCGTCTCTGACGTCGGTTTGCTACTTTTATCCGTATCAACAGATACGAAGAAAAATCCTAACGAACGCGTTAGGTACCCGATAAATATGACTGGGACTCGACAGAATGGTAAGACCTTAAGCGGCACCTGTCGAAGTTTACACCAGTATCCCGAGATCATGTCCAGGGACGTGATCTTGAAGTAGGTTTTTGCGGATTTCCACTAGAGCAGTTAACTAGTACCTGATCCATCAGATGAACTAGCCCCAATTACCATTATCCCTGTACAATATAGAAATTCATATGCAAAGAAATATGGAGAAAGTCAAAGCTATCGAGTAAATATAACGGAGGAGATTTTCCCTGACTCTATGATTCAAGCAAAATCTCGGGGGCTACTGACATAGGCATCCCCAATGGGCCTGCCGAAGATAGTACCCGGGGTTTACTGAAGGCCCACGACTCGAAGAATAAGAAGAATCGGAAGCCCAAGTTGTTATTAAAGAAAGCTAGAGTTGTATTAGGAGATAATATTTGTAATCTTGCGGGATGAGTTGGAAACCCTCCCGGACTCTGTAACTTGTACAATACGAATCCCTCGGCTCCACCTCCTATATAAGGGGGAGTCGAGGGACAAAGAAAGCATCGAATCATTGTCTCACAAACCCTAGCTTTCATATCGTCGAGTACTTTTCGGCTGAAACCTTCGAGATCTACTTGCCCTCTACTTCTAACTAAACCCTAGTCTACAATCCGTAGGCATTGACAAGTTAATCCCTTGTAAGTGGTAGATTTATGTTTATTGGGAAAAACGTATTATTGGTGAAAGAACTTTGATAGAAGATGACATCAAAGAAAAATCAATGACAAATCACATTTCCATAAAAGTGTTTGAAATATGCCCTAGAGTCAATCATGAATAATGTATTTCCTAATGTATTCATAAAGTAAAGTCATCCTTGCATGAACTCTGATATGTATCATCGAATACACGATTTGGTTGTGCGACTATATATTTATGTTGTTCATATTAAACTATCCTTAGTAGTTAAGATTATGTTGGACACACGACTTAGACTAATGTGTGCAAGTCGGCTGATGACTCGGTTTCACTTCTCATGGGAAAGGTGGTGCTAATCCGACTTACATAGCCTTGAGTAATAAAGTGTCTAGCAAGTCAGACCAACCCACACCGAGATGCAACGAGCAAGTCTTCATTTGAATGTCTCAATGAATGTAATCCTTAGACCTTGAGGTGATCGCATGACTCGAGTTGTGTACCGACCGATTTAGGTTTTGTCAAACACGGTTATGTAACAAGGAAGTTATAAAGATATAGTTCGGGTTGACTGAGAAACAAGCTGCGTGACGTGGATAACCAAGACGAGATTTCGCCTCTCCACCTGGAAAGATATTCTTCGGGCCCACTCAGATGATATGATTCGGAAAAGCATGTCCATGTATGACTTGATTAAGTGTTAGTCAAGGAAGCCGACTAAGAGTTGGTTGAGGTTTAATAAAATGCTGTGGGAGTTTTGCCCCACAGTTTCATGGTAAAAAGGCGGCCGACTAAGAGTTAGTCGGATGAATCACATATCATTGATCGAGAAGAGAGCTTAGCTATTAAAGGGATGAAAGTAACACGCCTACAGCTTGAAAATGTATATCGTGATGCAAAAGGGACTTAGACGTATGTCACATTGAAGCTAAGCCGTCATTACTCAGTGGTACTTAGCCTCAGGGACGGAGCCAACAGGGGCTGGCTAGGGCCATGGCCCCCCCTCATGATGGATTTTTTTTTTGAAAATACCTTTGTTAATATGATGATTTAACCTGCAGTTTTACCTAAATTTAGCTATATGGCCCCCTCCAAGAATTTTTACATGTAGTTGGCCCCCCTTATATCACTTTCCTGGCTCCGTCCCTGCTTAGCCTCTACCGACTGATGTATTGCGGGTGGAACTCCAATCTTGTCTAAGTCGCCATGACCCTATAGGGTCACACACTTAAGAGGTAGGAGTGAGTTGGATACAACCCGACATAAACGAATTCACTCGTGTTGGATTTGAGCTAGACCAGGACTAGGTCAGTGAGTTCGACTCAAGGTGGCCAAAATAGAGTCCAAGTAAGTGAGCCCCAAGTGTTGTGAAGCGCACACCCACTCCCTATATGAAGTTGTGCAAAGGCTGCCAAAGAGATTGTACAGTGGAGGGTGCTTAGAGGAGTGTTTTAAAAAATAAACCGGGTTTTTACTAGACAGATGCTTAACTAAGCACCTCCTATGTACAAATAAGCACCGATGCTTAACAAAAAGGTTGGTTTATTTTCCTAAGCACCCCTCTAAGCACCTCCCCATGGTTCGACCATTGCATGAGTTGGGCACCCTAGCCTATTCAGCTTGACAACTTTTCTAGATCTAGCGGTTCACCGTCGGTGCTCCTCCTTGCACGTGCTGATACCAGCAGAGCAGATGAGTGTTCAACACTTCGATGAGACCGTGGGATTGGACCGGATCAGATCAGATCGAGGACGCTATCGCTCCGACCCGCGCTTCACTAAGTTCCGCACCTGCTAACACCTTGACGATCCTGCTCGCCGCCCTCCTCGTAGAGGAAGGTGAGCTGGCAGCCGGACTCGAGCGCGAGATCGCGGGCGAACTTGTCCCACCCCGTGTGCAGGTACATCTTGCCCTACCAGTCGAACAAGACCTCGACAGTCCACCGGCAGAAGTTGTAGCTGGCCTTCTATAGCTGCAAGTGCGCCGGCTCAACGTCTGTCCGCTTGAGATGCACTAAGAGTATCACGTATTGCGTGGCCTAACAGAAAGTAGAGGAAATGTCCAATGATCTCTAATGGAAGATGAAACGAGAAAACGGGTTGAAATACGGTGAAAACGGAGCAAGGCTCCTTGACAAGCACCGTGCAACCCGCATGGCAGCGTGTCGCGCGCGCCGTCAAATCCGATCTCCACCTACAGTGCACGGTTCACAGGTCCCCCTACCCAACTCCTTCCTACCAGAAGAAAGGCCGCGGGGCCCACCCAACCAGAAAGACAAAGAAAAGCAGACGAGACGAGAACAGTCGCACCCACCATCCACCACCACCACCACCAAAGACCGCGTCCAGCCGAGGCAGCGGCGCCTCTCCTCCTCTTCCATCCCCCACCACCCCGCCGCACTCGCTCCTGTGGGAAGGGAAGCCCAGCATAGACGTACGCTGGGCAGGCCAGAGCGCCGCACACCGCAGCAGCAGAGCAGAGGCAGCCACCTCCATCAGAACCACCACCACCTCTCCTCCTCCACGGCCACCACAAACTTCGCGCACGCCCCCGCCCCGTCAAAAATAACAAAATAATCTCCCACGCAACCGCATCTCCACCGCGCCCCCACGCGACGCGGCGCCACCAGCCGCGCCGTGCCTGCCACCGCCCCGCTCCTCCACGCCGCGATCTCGGCCGCCTGCCCGCCCGCCCGCCAGCGCGCGCGAACGGGAGGCCGGGGGACGGCGGCGGCGCCGGGCATGGGCACGTGCGTGTCGCGCCCCAGCGCCTGCGTGGGGAAGCCCAACACGCCGCGCTCCGCAGACGCTGCGCGGGCGGGGGGCGCGCGCCGCCGGCGCCGACGCGGCGGGAAGGGACGGAGGAAGGCGCCGTCCCGCGCCGCCTCCATGGAGACCATCCAGGAGGCCGAGGGACCCGCCCCGCCGCCGTCCGCCGCGGTCGCGCCCGGGCCCTCGGCCGCCTCGGGCGATTGCCGGACCTACAGCAACCCGGCGTTCCAAGGTAGGTGGGACGGGACGGCCAACCTGCTTTCTCCCAATCGCTTTTCTGGCTGCCCTCCTTCCGGGAATACACAGATAGATTTGATCTCGGGGGACCTTGGCGCCGACGCCAGATTGCGCGTCCTTCCTTCGGGTTGGGGATTAAATTAAAGCTACTACTGCATCTGGGGATCGTGCGCTTTTCTATTATTTCGATTTATTCCTTATTGAATTTTACTGCCCTGTTCCGTAGAGCGGGATCATCATCACTGCGCCTGCGCGTCGTAATTAGGAGCACTCCTGCTTGCCACTGAATTTTATTGCGGCCATGAATGGCGATCCACGGCATTGTACTACTGGCTCTCTCTTGTCCGAATCGGCACCTGACGTAACTCTGGGCGCTTCTCTTCCTGCAGTGACCGGCAGCATGGAGGAGGCCTGGTACGACTCGTACGCCATCAGCGAGTCAGACGGGGAGGACGACTACCACAGCGTGCACGACGGTAATGCTACTTACGTACGCGCAATGCAGTCAGCCTAGGCGACCCCATGGCTTGAATTGTACTCTGTCCACCATGGCTTGATTTGTACTCTGTCCACCTTGGGTTGATTTGTACTCTGTCCACCTTGGCTTGATCTGTACAACTCTGTTGAACCTTCCAGCTCTTGTTGCCTCTGCAGATGCATTCTCGTTGAACGGCATGGAGAACGATGCCAACGGCGGGAGCTTCAACGGGGCCGCGCACCCGTCCGACCTCCACTACAGGAAGCCCAGGTCCAGCGAGCTGCCCAAGGGGAACTCCGAGAGCAGGTCCTCTGTCAGCCACGACGATATGGTCAGCGTTTCGGGCGATGACAGCCCCAACACCAATGGCGGAGGAGGGATACTGGACGACTGCGGTCTCCTGCCCAACAACTGCCTGCCCTGCATGGCCTCTGCTGTCGGTGTCAACGAGAAGAAGAGGGCTCTTTCGACCAGCCCGACCCATTCCATGAAGATGCCGTCGTTGAAGCTCTCGTTCAAGAAGAAGTCTGGGGAGGCCAACCCGTCGTCCGCGCTTTGTAAGCACTTCTTCATCCACCGTTTTGGGTCATTATAGTTTTTGGCTGAATTACACTCTCTACCAGCCTCTTTCACACGCGCGACAGTCTTCCGCATTGCTTTGTTCAGAGTTAATATTTTGGAGTAACCTTTGTTATCTCTTTCATAGTTTAGTTGTAGTAAATCTATAGGCTGATATGAAAAACTATTAATAAAAAAGATAAAGAGAGAAAGCAAAAAAGTAGCGCAAGAGATGTGGCCTCCAACTAGTGGGTAGTGGTACTATTTCAATGTGTGCTGCACAAATGATTTGTTTAATCAGCCATCTTCCGTTTGAAGACACCATGAGTATTTGATCGATCATCATTTTTTATAAGCATGCTGTTCCTTTTCTCATTGCCGATTGGCGGTTGCTACTGCTACTTTTTTGGGGGAGAATTATCATGCCAAAATTGGTTATGAAGAAACAAATAATATGAGATAGTTAAAGATCATATCCTGAGGATGAATATTGGTCCGGTTTGCATCAAGTAAATTCAGCATGACTTTAACTGTACTATGGATTTTCAGCTGTTGCTTTTCGAGTAAATTATTATTGTCATTTCACCTTTGATGAAAATTTTGTATCATCTCTACTTGTGACTATGGACATGTGTAGGAAATGGCTGTGAAATAAAAATCCGAAACACATATCGTATTAAGGACCATGTTAATCTTCGACACGACTCTTAATTGCTCATGCTTATTCACTTGCGACTTCATATGCAATGCTTCTATAGTGTCTGCCTATTGTGTGTGCAGTAATAATTTGAGCCATTAACAATGGTTTAAGAGTCATCATTGATCTAGGCAACCAAATTTCTGTTTCATCTATTAACATCCACATGTTAGTGTGCCTCTATTTTTTTGAACATGTTTGGTTTACACAGAATATGGCAACCCTGAACAT
Organism: Lolium perenne; assembly: GCF_019359855.2. Lineage (NCBI taxonomy): Eukaryota > Viridiplantae > Streptophyta > Magnoliopsida > Poales > Poaceae > Lolium > Lolium perenne. The sequence goes on from NC_067247.2 coordinate 95,134,688, forward strand.
TTTTCATCATAAAAATTACTAAAGCAACATTTTGTATTTTGTTCAGTGTCTACAAAGGATTTCCTTGAAAGGCCTCTAGCAGGTTCTCAAGTACAGTTATGTTTGCTGGAAAAGAAAGTGCTGAATAGCTGGTCTCATATTGAGCCTGGTACATTTCGAGTCCGAGGATCTAACTATCTTAGGTAAACATCATTCACTTATTTATTTTTGTACACACTAGCTCCTTGTCCATTTCTACAGTGCCCATTTATTTGGGAAGGTTGGATTCTCTTGGAAAGCAACTGATATTCGGTTCAATTGAACTTCTTCAGGGATAAGAAGAAAGAGTTTGCTCAAAACTGTGCAGCATACTATCCATTTGGAGTTGATGTATACTTGTCACCGCAAAAACTCAACCATATATCTCGATTTGTCAAACTTCCTGACGTTCAAACCTCCAGCAAACTCCCACCTCTTTTGGTGGTCAATGTGCAGGTGTGTTAGATTTTGTCAAACAGTTGTGTATTTACTAAAAAATGTGTTAAGAGTTGAGAAACATAACTAATATGCTGGTTAAAACAGTGTTGATATGCTGGTTCATAGTGAAGGTTATTCATGCAATTCCTTTCTAGTGATGCTCACTTTGTCGAATTATTATACATGAGACTCTTATTTGTTTAGGTAGAAGTTTGAGAAGATGTAACTGCGTGCTTATATGCTTTGAGCTTGAGCCATTATTGAATTTAACTGTTATTATCCTTTTAGTACGATGTGCAATTTTACATAATAAAATGGTAGCATTCAAAATGAAATAATTATTTTTTTACTGGTCTGTTATGTGCTATGTATTTATGTGATGATGACCTATTTCTTGTAAGTATGATGGATACCTATGAGCAGCTACGTACCAATTTAATTAACTAGAAAAGTAGGTGTCATGTTCCAAGTTGAAGCGGACTTGAACCTGGTTAGTGGGTGGTGGGCTTGTACACTCTAAACCCGCATCTGCTTTCCATCCTACCAGTTGCTTATGCGACCCCTGGATTGTTACTATCTGAGACAATGTGTTCACCACACATGCTTTCAAGATAAGGTCACTGTTGTGACGCCAGTGCTCCTAGTCACCAGTCTGCTATCACTATTCTTCATAAGAACACTAAATGAAGAGGCATGCTAAAGCACCTGATGAACCGTGTTTAAGGAAAATATTTTGCCTGAGTTAGCATCCAGTAGTTCTGGCAGAATTGCACTTGTGTAACTAAGATAAAATAAATTATAATATTTTGATTGGCTAGTGTTTTTTTTTCTTGCAAACATTATTTTCTCTTGTTAATCTTTGATCAGTGGTTTGTCAATGACATTTTTATGCATTTTTATCAGGTTCCACTGTATCCTGCTTCACTCTTTCAGAACGAAACTGACGGGGAAGGGATGAGCTTTGTTTTGTATTTTAGACTTTCTGAAGGTTACTCAAAGGAGCTCCCACCCTTATTCATCGAGAATATTAGAGTAAGATTTTGATGGTCTCATATCTCTTTCACAGTTTCACTAACCATTTATAAAACAGAGGCTATTACCTCAGTTTCAAAATGTAGTACGGAGTACTTGGTTTGTGATACCTTTTACATAGTTGACAGACACCTTTGCAACTAAAAGCACTCATGGATTACAATCTGTAGTTAGTTCTTGTACTAAATATTTTTTAGAAGTCAACAACATTGTAACATTTTTCGTTTAATTTCCCAAACAGAGGTTGGTTGATGATGATGTAGAAAAGATAAAAACATTTCCAATGGAAACAACTATACCATTTCGAGAACGGCTGAAGATACTTGGACGGGTGGCTAATCTGGAGGACCTTCCTTTGAGTGCCGCGGAGAGGAAGCTAATGCATGCATACAACGAGAAGCCTGTGCTTTCTAGACCTCAGCATCAGTTTTTTCTGGTTAGTTGTGATTTCAGAAATTATTGTATTTTTGTACTCCCTCCGATCCAAAATAAGCATCTGGGTTTAGTTCAGCTTTTAACTAAAGGCCTGACAATTATATGGATCGGAGGGAGTAGTATATATACTTAGCTGTTGAGCATTAAATGCAATGTTATAAAATGCTGTGGTCCTGTCCAAGGAGTGTTTAGAGCATCTTATGTTTCTGTGCAGGGTGACAATTACTTTGAGGTTGACATTGATATGCATAGATTTGGCTACATCTCAAGGAAAGGGTTTGAAACATTTCTTGACAGGCTAAAAATATGCATGCTCGATGTTGGGCTAACCATTCAGGTATGTCAGTCATAAATTTTCTTCAGTTATCAACTGTGATCACCTAATTTGCCGTGCAAGATAGTTAAGTTAATGTGCTTGCTTCTTATGCTGCAGGGAAATAAACCGGAAGAATTGCCTGAGCAGGTCTTATGCTGTGTTAGGTTGAATGGGATTGATTACGCAAAATATCAACCCCTGATGACAAATGGTGCCTGAACTTGGCCCTTACTAACATTGTTTGGAATCTGAGAGGTAGCCAGATCAGGCCAAGGGCTGACTTGAAAGGTTTCCCCGGAAGAGGATCACCGAGGTCCCTTGAGGTTTCTGACCTGGAAACCGGAGTGGGATACTGGCACTGCTGTGGAAGCGCTAGCGGCTGAGCAACAAGTAACATTAACGGAGGCAGCGGTGCATGTAAATCTGTATATCATTACATGAGCTCCAATCGCCTCTGCTGTTGCTACCCATGATTCTAGAATTAGTAAATATGACCAATTTCCCTGGGAAATAGTAGGGTTAGACGATGTCTCAAAACAAAAGTAGAGGTTGACATGAGGAGGATCGTGTTGAATGCGAGCTGCTTCCTTTATAAAGCAATAGGTGTAGAGGACGCGGAAGGCACTGTATAACCTCTACCGGCTATACCTCATATGGCGCCCCACACAAAACAAAAAATAAATGAAATATCTGAGTAGCCTGGAGTATTATACACAGTTTCCATGGTCTTAAGGGCATCTCCAATGGGGCGACGCATTTTAGCGTTCGGAAATGTCTGCGCATGTCGGTTGAAATGGTCGAAATCGACCGCACGTTCGTTTGTGTCTGGGGTGACTCCAGTGGCACGACGCATTTTTTTGGCATAAACATGAAAACATAATTTACATAGTTCAACTCATGAAAAAAAACCCTAAACGCGTGCGCCTACTGCTGCTCGTCGTCGCTGTCGAGCACGATCAGCTCCGGTATCGCCCACGGCCAGTTGCCATCCGAGGGAGCGTACGCCGGCGGTGGAGGCGCCCAGGGATGCGGCTGTGGAGGAGGAGCCCAGGGGTTGTACGGCGGCAATTGTGGCGTGGCTGAGTCCTGTAGCGCCTGCCGAAGGGCTTCATCCTCCGACAGGCCCGGCGGCATGACGCCGGTTGCGTAGCGGGGCAGCGGCGGCTGCACAGGCGGGTCGTTCTCGGAGACAAGGACGGCGAGCTTCGCCATCTCGTCGTCCGTCATGTTGTCGGGGAACTCAAAATTGCAGCCCTCCGCCATGGCCTGCTGCCATTCGTGGAAGACGGCCGCGACATAGCCATCGCTGTCGTCCTTGACCTCCTCGTTATGGCACGCGAGCGCCTCGATGTAGTCGTCGTCGTGGTCGTCGTCGTTGTACTGCGCGCGCGTCGGCGCCTGCTGACGACCCGTCGGCGCCTGTTGTCTTCGCGGACGAGTCGGCGGTGGACGCTCGAAGGGAAAATCCCTGTCGCCCATGAAGCCCGCCCTTCTCCTCCTATCCGTCTCGATCGACAGATAGGTACACCAACTTTCACAGTCGATGGCGTACGCTGGATCGGCGCGGAGGTCCGGCGGCAGGTACCGCCTCCTTCGCTGGATCTCCGCGGTCCGATCAGGCTCGCGCGCAGGGATGGGAGGGATGGGCACCCGGCGGCAGCTGAGCCGCCAGCCGCCAGGCAGTTGCACGCCCGACCAGGCTTCGCACGGCAACCATTTGCCGTGCATGAGCCTCCCCAGCGTGACGGGCAGCGGCACCCTCTTGCTGCCGCTGCCGGAGGCCTCGAAGTCGTTCTTCTTCCCCATGGCGCTGCGGCGGTGGTGGTGCAAGTGGAGGTGTGGGCAAAGGAGGAACGCGGCCGGTGGACTTTTAAGGGCGGCCGCGCGCGGGATACGATGCCATTGAAGGCGGCGCAGAAGCCCAGCCGCCGCCCGCAAGTGCACGCGCAGAATAGTTAGCCGCGCCATTGATGACGAAGGCTGCGACGCAGACGCGGAAGCGCTGACCATCGAAGCGACGCCCTCGATGCAGACTCGCTGCCAGACGGTCCCGGTAGAGACGCGAGCGGACAGTTTGCGCGTCCGCGCAGCGTTCCGCAGAGACGCAAACCTGCCGCAAATATGCGGCAGGTTTGCATCTCTGCGGACGGCCCGGTCACTTTGCGTCGCACCGCTGGAGGTGGTGCCGGGCACATTTTCGGTCAAGACGGACGCAAATGGTCGCTCAACATCTGTTTGCGTCGCGCCGCTGGAAAGTTTCCCCAAATCCCAGGCTAAGAGGATAAATGAGAAAACAAGATATGCTATGGATTACTCTAAGTTACTGGGATAGATTAGTATAGATAACTGTACGGTTACCTAAAAAATACTAAATTCGCCCACCTTCCCTACCTCCATTGTCCTCTCTGTTTGGTGGCTCTCCTTTTGTCTCACAAGCATCAAACTTATCTAGGCCAATAAGCACCTAGTCTAACCCTTACACCTTGTCCTAACTGTTAAAAGTAATAGAGAGAAATAAGAGATGCAACAAATGATTCAACTATCTCTTTTTCATTGATGATTCACAACTTATATACAAGGGAAGGGATACGAATATGGGTCACTTCCATTCGAAGAGGTGTGAGGAAGAGTTGTGTCTGTTGGCAAACCAACCAACACAGAGAATTACATGAGGGAGGATTATCCCTTTAATTAAACATATTTAATTAAATCCTAACACTCTCCCTAATCCTTCCTTATCCTTGTGCTTGGTCATCTCTAGAATCATCTTTGGAATCATCTCCTTTAAAAACTCTGTGGGAAAAATATGAGAAGAGTAGTGTGTATGATATGTTGCTAAAACTCCTTAAAACCCAGTGGGAAAAATAAGGAGAAAATGATGCAACATATAATGGTTGGATATGCTGTTAAATCTCCTTTGAAACCCAGTGGGAAAATAAGGAGAAAATAACACATCATATAATTGGTATTGTCTCTTTGTTGACTCAATATGAGAAAAACCTTGTAAAAGGGAAAAACTCATAGAGTTTAGAGAACAATATATGTCGTATATACTTTCCTAAAAACCCCGGTGGGGTAAACAGAAAAAATGACATATCATCTTGTGTTGATATTACCTCATTAAAAACCTTGATGAGAACTTGTGTAGTAAACTCATAAAGGGAAAAAGAGTGTAATATGATGCTTTGAATATGATTGATTCAGGAAGATAGTCCCCCCGATTCTTGCAATTTTGGAAGCCGTCGCATACCAATTCCACTACTTCTGAAACGTTGAAATTGGTAGAGACTTCGTGAACAAACCAACAACATTATTGTGTGATTTGACTTGCAAGATGTTTATTCCCCAACTCTTCTGATGTTCATGGAGATAAAACAATCTAGAGGCAATATGCTTAGTGATATTGCTTTTGATGTATCATGTTTGCATCCATGCAACACAATCAACATTATCTGTGTAGATAATGATTGATAGTTCAAGAGAACCAATACCACGTGACTCATGTATGTGGTTTATCATTCCGTAAAGCTACACATGTTAACACAACTTTGTATTTTAGAATGATTGGTAGGTGCAGTCACCAGAGTCTGTCTCGAAGACATCAATGGAACGACAATTCTACCATGTTGATACACATTGTGGGGATCATTCAAGTAGCCAACATCAGTGTATCATGATGATATTGGAGTTCAGATTTCTCTGAAATTATAAGAATATGTCAAGTAATGTGTGGTGCCTTGGAGATATCAAAATATATTCTTGATTCCCAACCAATTGTGTTGGTGGGTCCAATGGCACTGAGATATGGAACTGAGATATGGAACTTCAAGTCCCAACATCCATTCTACATCATCCTGTGGTTTGAGTGAATCTTTCTCTACGTCTAGAGATCGAACAACCGATATGGGAGATGGATATGACTTGTCTATTTTAAGTTTCTCCAATATTTATAATATAGGCAATTTGGTGTACCATAATACTTGAGTGAAGTAGCTCGACTTGTAATATCAAGCACTATTTGGGTTTCACCAAATCCTTCATCTCAAATTCCGTCTTTTATATTATCATGCGCTTCGTAATTGCAAGAGTAATCCTTGTGTATGACAAACACACATGGGTAATCATTATTGTAGGAGTAATACTTGTGTATAAGGAACTCACTACATCGGTTGTACCAAAATATACCGACAACAATAAGCCATCTTGTGACTTATTAAATTTACACAATACATGTTGCATTTGCATTTCGATTCGGATTGAGATTACATCAAGAACGATACATGTCAAAATCTAGTGATCCACATGGATATGTTGTCACTACATCTATCAACTGCATTGATAGATGATTTTGTACCGCCAATGATATAGTGTATCGGAAATAGGATTCCCCTTGCGTCTGGAGATTAGGTCTCGGATCTCTACGTAAATCCGACCTTGTGCTACAAGCCTTGCTTTCTCACCACTTTATTATCTCATTTCGTTGCTGGAAGAGAACATATTGAACCGCCTAAGGTATTCATTTGGAGGAGCGAGGCTAATTCTGCTTGGATTGCATCCTTTGATTGTTTCAATTCGAGCGAGTGGTTTACACTCTGCCATGGCCATGGTCTTTGGATCTGAATCATTATGAAGGATGTTTGCAATCATACAAGAGAAATATTGTGGACATTTGTAGGCTTTAATCATATGATTCTCCAGAATCGATATAGTTGGAGGAAATCTCAAGCACCCATGATTACTCTTCGTGATTTCCCGATACGCGTGAGTCCGAGTGTTCCGATGTCCCAGCCAGTGTGTGCAAGCTGAAACTGGGTTGTGGAGGTTCCCCTTCCACTAGGTGTATACGACCCAAAAGGTGTTAATCAACGCTAGGTTGATGTGCATTTACCGGTTCAGAGGATTTCTCCTCGTTTTACCTTGTTGCTTGTAGGAAGCTAGATCATGGTTAGAGCCCGTACTACTCCTCTTTTCAGAGGTAGGGAGTTGAGTGGTTTCTATTGGTACCTACACTCTTTCGGACGCATTTCTAGCCGGATTAAAGGATTATATATCACCTTTTAATCAGTAAATGAATCTGGCAGGTTATTTGCAAAGTGTTGCAAATTTGTGAATCGTAGACGTATAGTCCAGATTGTTGAGTATGTGGATATGGAGAGGAACGTGGAGTTCCGAATGATTTCCTGACATTCTATTTGGTACTAAAAATCTCCCCCTAATTCCTGGAAATATCCATCCTTCAATATTTGCAATCAACGTACAAGGCTATGAATATATATATCCCTTATGAGTAGGTCAAGGTAATTAGTGATCGACGGAGATCTGTACCCCACATAGATCCCTAATATGTGGACCTGTGATGTACGTTGTGGTGGTGAGATCGGTACGCGTGAAGCGCTTTCGAAATTACGCAGATGGGAAATGCTCGGAGGATTTCCACGTATCAATTGCAGATATGTGGACCTGGGAAGTACTGCAATATGAGTTAGTCAGAGGCGTGTAAAACCGCATGACTCCAACGTGAAGTTGGTAAATTTCAACTCATTAACAATGGTCATGCAAGGAAGCTGATCCTCTTACCAACCTTTTGTGTATGAACATATGTGACAAAGTGCTGAACTTCAATCTTCGAAAGCCATGCAATAATTATTGGAGGCACACGATGAGAATTCTGCATCATTATCCATTTGAATTGATTATAATTTGTTTTTTTAGTTCATACAACGTTGGATGAGACCACACATATCACCTCGAATGCATTCAATCAAGGGACTTAAGTGATCTAGCTTTGATCTTGAGGTATATGAGAACCTCAAAATGAGCTACATAACTCGATGATTGAGGAAGCTTAGCTTCATGCAAATCATGACCGATGGAATTGATTTATATGCAACATGTGCTACGGGTTGGTTGTACGTGTAGTACAATCCAAAATATAGAGATCGTACCTTTTCAAATATTTGTTCCTCATTCATCGGATTGATTCCCGTAGAAATCTATATATCGAATTGGAGAGTTTCCATTGTGGAAATCTTTATCAAATATATAGAAGACATCCAATCTTATTTATATCAGAGTGCTGATACAATATATGTATGTTGCAACAACATAAATGAGCATGAATAAATCAATCACTAAGGAGATTATGGGACTATTCAAAGTCTCCAAACATGTCGACTGAGGCATACTCAATCATCATGTTCTCCGTGCCCATAGGATCCTGTGACCGCCAGAGAGGCATGGTGTTACAACGTCCAAGAGGAACGTCTTGCAAACAACTAGCTCCATTGGTGCGGTCTGGATGAAGGTTGAAGTGAGCTTCAAACCTTTTCCATTAAGGTCATTTGCATACCAGCGATTATTGATACAGAAAAACCAGATGTTGTGGGGGGGGGGGGGGGGGGGGTGGCATTCCTGCGTGATATGCGTATAGCATCCACACTCGTCGCAAAGCTTAGTTTTGTTAAACTTGTGCCCTGTCATGCCTTTAACGACCCTTATGATCTGGATGTATAATGTCTTACAAGACAACATACCTTTTCTCTTCTGCTAGCGGCGTGACTCCAGCCGGAGGTGGATCCTTCGGGGTCTAGATTGCACACACTATTCCACGAGATGCATGACTGATCTTTATGTCCATGGCCCATGTAGGGTAGTTGTGGCCATTGAAGGCGAAAAGCCTCAAATTCTTTTTCGGACATCGTTTACTTACATGAGTGAACCAGAGATTATTAATTTACAATTGGTAAATCAAAACCATCATGGTTATGTTGTAATGAAATTTACAAAATTAATAAAGATTCAAGGCATTGGCTTGAAATCATTGGTGTGAACCTCAAATTGTTAAGTATGACACTTTGTAGATAATCTCCAAAAGTAATTTTGGAGTCCGTCTCGTAGCACTAGACAGTATAATCTGATAAAATCAGTAGATACTCGCAGTCATGACTTAATAAAAATATATTGGTGATTACTTGATAAAGCAATCATGGTAGTGAAGATAATCTGCAATGCAGTAGATTCGCACACTACCTATGATCCTAAAACATCAATTTGAAGAAGTCACTTAGAATTTTGCATTTGTCAATTCGTGCTCGTATTAAGCCGATGGCTCAATTAAGACAATGAATTGATTCTTATTTATATTTACAAAAAAATAAAATTCTCTATTGCAAATAATGGACATAATAAATCTCAACGTGTTGGGTCATGAAGATATATTACGTCATATATATTCTGGAATATTTAGTACTCAACAGAAATAGTATTGTAAAAATACCGGGTCTAAAACTGATGGAATACTAGTAAATAGTATTGTTAACATGAAAAATCTGTAAATTCCCAAAAATATTCGGTTGTGATGCAACATTGACATGAACCACCGTTTCAGGTTGCTTTGCCAAATCCTACGAAGTGCAAGGAACTTGATGCAAAACTGGTGAAGGGACATGATTTCCCAACCACTGAATGTTAACCAATCGAGCGATTGGTTCGGCTCAAGTCGGCCACGAGTTGTCGCCGGACGCCGGATGGCGCTACCGCAATCCACGTTGGAGGTGGCCGGCCGCCGCCGCCGCCGAGGGCGGTTCCTGGGCTGCGCGCGTCGGCCAACCGACGGTCGCGAAGACCACACGCCCCAGGGGCGTCGCGCCGGTTGCTGCGCACGGGCGTGAGCGCTGCGAGGGCCGATCGTGAAGACCGAGCGAACCGCCGCCGCCATGGACGCGCGCGTAGGTGGTCGAAGGGACACGCGTGGAGACCGAGGAGATTGTCCATCGTCCGGTGTCATCAAGAGTTGGTAAGAACATCTCAAATCGAAGAGCACTTCGTTGGTTACCTTTGTTGGTTGAGGTCCTCAATTCTCTGTCTCTTACCAAGTAGTAGCATATGTATGCGTACAGTATGAGTATGTACTTTTGTTCTTGATGTCCTCGTGAAGGGGTAATGAAAACAGCCATAGAATGTGTTAGACAATTCTTTTGCGGTTTGCCTCTTCTTTCCCTTCTGTTCTTCTCTGTTCTTCATTTGTTCATGAAATCGCTCTCGGTAGAGCGTGCTGATAACATGTTGAAAGTAATCGAGAGAGAAACAAGAGATGCAACAAATGATTCAACGATCTCTTCTTCATTGATGATTCACAACTTATATACAAGGGGAAGAGACGCGAATATGGGTCACGTCCATTCGAAGAGGTGTGAGAAAGAGTTGTGTCTGCCAACAAACACAGAAAATTACATGAGAGATGATTATCCCTTTAATTAAATATATTTAATTAAATCCTAACACTAACCTCTCCGGAAAAGCTTTGCATTTCCTTGTCTCCGTCTCTGTCATCGCTACAACGTCGACTTGGGCGTCGTCAATGTCGTCTTGCCACGTAACTTCCGGGGAAGTCACATGGTGAATCATCGCTCCTCGTCAATGACCCTACCTTCTCGTAGCTCTGCCGAATTCTCATGTCACTGGATCGGTAGAATTTACTGCCGATCAGCAACAAAGTGATAGAGAAAGGATCATTGCTCCCCCTAGAAAACACTTTGCCGCCGATCTCTAACCGTAACTGACGAGATGCAACTAACCTGATAATTTCTTTCTGATACAACTCATTCCGAGGCACCAGGGGGCGTTTTTGTTGAACTTCCCCTATCGTATAGATCATTATCAAAACCACTCAGGAAACTTCAACCATTGGAAGGAAAGAAGAACAAGGGCCCGTGACGTGAGTAGCTTAATTATGACCGTGGATGTTCAGAACCTTACTCCCACGTCAGGCTAATTGGCTAACACAAAAACTTTTGTGAAAGGAAGACATGGGTCAGTAACATTAGAGGTAGAGTGTATATAGGATGACAAGGAATTCCAAGCCAAGGGATATATTTATATATACATGGAAATAAGTTAGAGTTGGTAGATGGAAAATATAATGATACGAGTTGGTAGATGAAAAATGTAATGAAAAACCGGACGGGACCGGTGGTTCAACCGGGAAAACCAGAACCAGAGCCTTAGCTGGTTTTTCAACCGCACTGGACCATCTACGCAGCCGAGCCAGAATAAACTGGGTAAACAGCGGTTGAACCGGTTTCACGCTGTAAACCTGATCTCCGGTCTGACCCGGTTCAATATCTTAGCTTTGTAAAAACTAGCATGGTGGCCCTCGCAAATGCGAGGGCATCACCCATAGTTAATTTTTATAAAAGACAATGTATTTAGTGTGTTCAAATTGATCTAATTATTAATATATTTATAAATTTATGGACTTTATACTATTGTATAGAAAATAATACATTATATAGCCACCACCTATATATATGCTAAATATATATCACCTGCATAGAGGCATCCTTAATCGTCTGTAACTTATGGGCGAAAGTTTATTAGGATATTTCAAAAACACTACATTGATGAACATATGTGAAGTTTGTGCGTGAGACTAAATAGCCATATACAGTTAAAGTTTAGACCGTGAGCTATCTGGTAGTTTTTATGTGATATTGGATAGGTATGCAATGCTAAACTTCATATTGTTACCAATGTCAAAAAAACTTCATATTGTTAAATAATTAGGGTTTGCTTGAGCAATGATCCTACGATGTTTAAACCATTGTTATGGCACATAAAAGCGGGTATTGCTTATCCTTATTAATACACTTTGAATTGCATAGCCACTCTACAACCATCTCTCTATATGCAGAATCAAGATTATCCTAAGAAATATGGGTGTTTCTTCTCGCATATTTAGCTTGGTACAAGGCCCAAAGCCTTCTTATTAAGTAACCTAGTATCATTAGGGAAGAGAAGTTGTTTTCAAAGCCTAGGCATACACTAAGTTTAGAATCTTATCCTGCTAATTTTTGATCTAATCGCCGCATATGTATGTTATGTGGCCACCCAAAAGCTTGGGTAACTACCTGGGATTTAGGGTCGCTGGGTTCGCCATTGCCTAGCACACCTACTTTGATAATACATAGTTTGATTAAATAAAGAGTAAGAGTTTTCAATTCGACTTTTACATGATCTTTCTACAATTTTTTTCCTTCATTTGTTGAATATGACACTCCCATGTGGTTGAGATATATGTAGCGTCTTGAGAACATATTTTTTTACATTCCCATGTGCTTGTGAAATACATAACGTCTTGACACGGACAATCTACAATATAGAAATTTGACCATTATTTAAATAATTAAAAAATAAGGTTACCTTTCAACTTGAATTTATCAATCTTACTTTCTTTTTTCATGTTTCAGTAATGTACTTTACGTATAAAAAAAATTAGAAAATATGGATGCAATATCATGTTTAACTTTTTTATGAAGTGTACAATGTTAACCCTACATTGTCATTGCGCATAGTTAAGGCAGTTTAATGTGTCGATCACTATTTTCTACATGATTACAAATTCCAATTAAGTGGAGCGAGGAGTGTGTTTCTTTGATTACTATTGGTTCGACGACTTAGAATTTATTCTCTGAAGTCAATGTCTCATATTCATTTTCAAAACATGTGAGATTAATTTAAAATTTACGAATTAAGTTTGAAAGTTTTGTATGTATTCGGTGATATTGATATATATATGTAATTGCACATCAGTATAATTTTGAGGCTCTTGTATACTTGTTTTGCCAGCCAATCTACTTTTGGAGTCTCTCATAGAATTTTTCCTAGTCTGCCACCGTGTGGTACAAAAGATATCGATTAGCTTTGGAGTTTTTTCTCAATCCTAGATCAATTTTGAGTTGGCTTCACATACGTGCTTATTTGCCTCACATGGTTTTTTTTATGGCCAGCATTTATTTAACGCTGACGTCATTCATGATGTTATTTGCATGCAGTAATTAACATAACTCCTGTAGAAGCGTTATCTGGATTGCGTGCAATTTCTATGTATGGCATCCATTTTATTTTAGGCATGCATGTCCGCTAATCCCATTAAGACACGGCTCCGTATTTTATTTTTTAATTTGGCCATGTTTGTAGTCCCGGCAGAAAACGTATGTGTGCCTGACCCGTTAGTTTCCTTTTAAATTGACGTGTCATGTGTACATATTTAATGTTGTACGTAACACTTCTATATTTTAATCTCACCGATAATTTACAGATCAATAGTATATTTTTTTAGCATATGTGGATTAACATCGTGTCTCTATTTAATACCTCTTATTTTGCTTTTAGTATATAACTAGCATGGTGGCCCTCGCAAATACGAGGGCATCACCCATAGTTAATTTTTATAAAAGACAATGTATTTAGTGTGTTCAAATTGATCTAATTATTAATATATTTATAAATTTATGGACTTTATACTATTGTATAGAAAATAATACATTATATAGCCACCACCTATATATATGCTAAATATATATCACCTGCATAGAGGCATCCTTAATCGTCTGTAACTTATGGGCGAAAGTTTATTAGGATATTTCAAAAACACTACATTGATGAACATATGTGAAGTTTGTGCGTGAGACTAAATAGCCATATACAGTTAAAGTTTAGACCGTGTGCTATCTGGTAGTTTTTATGTGATATTGGATAGGTATGCAATGCTAAACTTCATATTGTTACCAATGTCAAAAAACTTCATATTGTTAAATAATTAGGGTTTGCTTGAGCAATGATCATACGATGTTTAAACCATTGTTATGGCACATAAAAGCGGGTATTGCTTATCCTTATTAATACACTTTGATTTGCATAGCCACTCTACAACCATCTCTCTATTTGCAGAATCAAGATTATCCTAAGAAATATGGGTGTTTCTTCTCGCATATTTAGCTTGGTACAAGGCCCAAAGCCTTCTTATCAAGTAACCTAGTATCATTAGGGAAGAGAAGTTGTTTTCAAAGCCTAGGCATACAATAAGTTTAGAATCTTATCCTGCTAATTTTTGATCTAATCGCCACATATGTATGTTATGTGACCACCCAAAAGCTCGGCTAACTACCTGGGATTTAGGGTCGCTGGGTTCGCCATTGCCTAGCACACCTACTTTGATAATACATAGTTTGATTAAATAAAGAGTAAGAGTTTTCAATTCGACTTTTACATGATCTTTCTACTATTTTTTTCCTTCATTTATTGAATTTGACACTCCCATGTGGTTGAGATATATGTAGCGTCTTGAGAACATATTTTTACATTCCCATGTGCTTGTGAAATACATAACGTCTTGACATGGACAATCTACAATATAGAAATTTGACCATTATTTAAATAATTAAAAAATAAGGTTACCTTTCAACTTGAATTTATCGATCTTACTTTCTTTTTTCATGTTTCAGTAATGTACTTTACGTATCAAAAAAATTAGAAAATATGGATGCAATATCATGTTTAACTTTTTTATGAAGTGTACAATGTTAACCCTACATTGTCATTGCGCATAGTTAAGGCAGTTTAATGTGTCACTATTTTCTACATGATTACAAATTCCAATTAAGTGGAGCGAGGAGTGTGTTTCTTTGATTACTATTGGTTCGACGACTTAGAATTTATTCTCTGAAGTCAATGTCTCATATTCATTTTCAAAACATGTGAGATTAATTTAAAATTTATGAATTAAGTTTGAAAGTTTTGTATGTATTCGGTGATATTGATATATATATGTAATTGCACATCAGTATAATTTTGAGGCTCTTGTATACTTGTTTTGCCAGCCAATCTACTTTTGGAGTCTCTCATAGAATTTTTCCTAGTCTGCCACCGTGTGGTACAAAAGATATCGATTAGCTTTGGAGTTTTTTCTCAATCCTAGATCAATTTTGAGTTGGCTCCACATACGTGCTTATTTGCCTCACATGGTTTTTTTATGGCCAGCATTTATTTAACGCTGACGTCATTCATGATGTTATTTGCATGCAGTAATTAACATAACTCCTGTAGAAACGTTATCTGGATTGCGTGCAATTTCTATGTATGGCATCCATTTTATTTTAGGCATGCATGTCCGCTAATCCCATTAAGACACGGCTCCGTATTTTATTTTTTAATTTGTCCACGTTTGTAGTCTCGGCAGAAAGCGTATGTGTGCCTGACCCGTTAGTTTCCTTTTAAATTGACGTATCATGTGTACATATTTAATGTTGTACGTAACACTTCCATATTTTAATCTCACCGTTAATTTACAGATCAACAGAGTATATTTTTTTAGCATATGTGGATTAACCTCGTGTCTCTATTTAATACCTCTTATTTTGCTTTTAGTATATAATATAATATAATATAATAGATTTATGTGCACGTGCGGGACTTGAACTTGTACCTCACGAGCATGTGCGCAGCGGATAGTAGAGACAAGTATTTTTTGTACATTATATACATAGTATAATTGGATGCAAGCTAATGGCGTCGGCTGCCACTTGCTTCATGGCTGTTTTGGTAGCTTTGGTGTCCGTTTGGTAGTCTGGGCCGAATTCGTGCACCATTGCGTCAGGGAGAAGAACTCCCCTGCGCGTTAGACGGGTCACAGGCCAGAAACGGCATATCGTTTGGTAGGTCGTTAGGAGTTTTTTTTGGCCCTGTGGAGATTTGGGCTCTGCTTTGATAGGTCGGTTTTAACGCCAATTAGCAGCCCAAAACATGAATGATGATGTTAGTTGGAACGCAAAATCAGGCTCTGGTTACCCGTGATCAATAGCGCACAAGCAAGCACATAATGCAAGATTAGACTTGAAAGATCATAGGCGCTACGAAATAGGTTCAGTCTACTCGACACTCCATGACACTTGTTCACAGACCATAGTTCAGTAGTTCAGACACGACACCATTGGACAGTAGAGACAGAATACCAGCAGCGACACAATACCTGTAGAGTTTCAGACTTCTTCTTTGAAGACGACACACCTAGTGGCATCGCCATGGTCCGGACACCTGGTCATCATCTCAGTGTAGGTGTGGTCGAAGATGACCACACTGTACTCAAAAGAGGACATCTTCTTGAAGGCGAACTGGCCTATCTTGAGCTAATGGGCAATGGCGAAGGATGCCCACCCCTGGTCGATGAATGCGTCATCGCCTCCTTTCCTCGTAGTCATCCTCTAGCTGCAGACGATGATGTTTGAAGGGATGGATCCGAACCACTTGATGAATTTGGTAGGGATTGGGAGCTTTCCGAAGGTGGGCTTGAAGATGATTCGGAGGAAGTGGTCCGGCCCTACGTCGTCGTGGAAGTGGCCGACGTTAGCCTTCCTTCCTCGACGTTTCTTGGACGGTCCCTCGCTGGGAACCTCCGCAGGTGCCCCAAGCTAGATCTTCTCACTCTGCACAAAGAGCACATGCCATTAGAGGTGGCTGCTCACAACTAGATGAACAAGAACATCAAAAACATTAGCGAAGCCTCATACATTAATTGGGTCACACGGCAGCTCAAGGGATTGTCCCAAACTAATTCTAGTGTGCAAGGAATGTGGAACACACGACTAAGTTTGAGGGCAGCACCTTGCCTTCCATGGTGCCATACTTGAATCATTGGCCGACGCGGAAGACAAACCAAAAGAGGCCTCATACATTGGGTCACACGGCAAGCAAAGGGAGTGGCCACAAACAAAGTGTAGTGTGCAAGGAATGTGGCACACACGACTAAGTTTGAGAGCACCACCTTGCCTTCAACAGTATCATATTTAAATCATCGGTTAATGCAGAAGAAAAACCAAAAGAGGCCTCATACATTGGTTCATACGGCAGGCCGGCAAAGGGACTGTTCCCAAACTAAGTCTAGTGTGCAAAGAATGTTGCACACACGACTAAGTTTAAGGGAAACACCTTCCCTTCCATAATGCCATATTTGAATCATTGACCAATGCAGAAGAAAAACCAAAAGAGGTATCATGCATTGGGTCACACGGTAAGCAAAGTGACTGTCCCCAAACTAAGTCTAGTGTGCAAGGAATATTGCACACACGTCTAAGCTTGAAGACAACACCTTGTCTTCCATAGTGCCATATTTGAATCATTAGCTTGTGAGGAATTGAACAAGCATAAACGAAGGCCTCATAGTATGAGAACATATGGAGGAGATGTTTGATCGGAACCAATGGCATGATCATGTTCAGTCATGCCACAGGTTATGATCAATCATCTCTCCATAATACGATCCCTGGATATAATCATCGGCCTCGTTCAGTCACAAACAACACAAGTACCAATTGAAGTTGAAGTAGAGGGCAGAGTACATTACAAATTCTACTTAGTGTACATTACAAATGCTACTTAGTGTACATTATAAATTATACGTAGCTCAACCATTAGCATAATCTCCTACACTACATCTCCAACACATTCATCACTCACATCACAAATAAACCTGATCTTCTCGAGCTTTTCCTTGTTTGCAAAATTCACTAGGACCGGATCGTATATGTCATACTCTAACTTTCTCTTTTTGGCCAAAAACGGCTTTCTTTCTGCTTCCCATTCTTGTTTCTTAGACCTCATAACTTGTACTTGAGTTCTCTGCATATTCTTTGAATGTTCTAGGACGTCGCCTAGAAGGGGGGGGGGGGGGTGAATAGGCGGTGTATAAAAACTTCTACTTGAGAGCTAAACTAGGCCGAATAAAACTACACATGTGTTTACTAGTTTAGCTCAAGGCCTATCAACTAGGGGTTTGCCTAAGAGCACCAACAACCTATGCTAGCATGATGAGCACAATGTGATAACAAGCTAGGTAAAGCACATCAAGAAAGATATATATAACAAGGTAAAGCGCATAGGTTAAGGAGCTCGGGTTGAGAAGTAACCAGTGCACGAGGAGACGACGATGTATCCCGAAGTTCACACACTAAGGTGCTACGTCTCCGTCTGGAGCGGTGTGGAGGCACGTGGCACTCCAATGAGCCACTAGGGCCACCGTATTCTCCTCGAGCCTTTCCACCAAAGGAAAGCCTCGATCCACTAAGGAACCTTGGGGTGGTTACCGAACCCTTACACGCTTGGGCAAACGCCAAGTATCGGCTTGAGGCAACTCCACAATAAGGAGGCTCTCAAGTACACGCCACAAGAGGCTATAACACACCACCAAGCCACCAAGATGCTAATGCGCCACAAGAGGCTAACACACTCCACCAAGGAAACCAACTCCACCAAGGATGCTAATGCGCCACAAGAGGCTAACACACTCCACAAAGGCCACAGCGCCACAAAGACCACCACGCCACTAAGACGATGGGATCACTAAGGCTACAAGGCCACAAAGCAGACACGGCGCCACAAGAGGCAACACGACCACTAAAGGCAAGATGGCCACTTAGGAAAGATGGCCACTAAGGCAAGATGGCCACTAAGGCAAGAACACCACTAAGGATGATCACTCGCTCTACGAGATCGAAACCCCGGAGAGAACTCAAACCGATGCACCTAATGCAATGGCTAAGAACACCACTAGGATGCCCGAGTTCTTCTCTCCCAAATTCCAACAAAGCTAGAAGAGCTATTGGGGGAATAAGGGAGGAAGAACAAAGAGTGGAGAAACACCAATAAACTCCAAGATCTTGATCTAGCAAGATCCCCTCACTTGGAGAGGGATTCAGTTGGTGAAGCTCTAGATCTAGATCTCCTCTCTCCTTTCCCCAAAAAATATGCAACAAATAGTGGGGGGGATCAAGAGGAGGAAACAAGAACCCAAGGTCAACAATGGAGGAGAGAGAATGGAGGAGAAGGGTTGTTTTGGTCGGAGGTGGAAGAGGGGTATAAATAGGGGCTCCAAAATATAGCTGTTGGGGGCTGGAAAAACGGTCAGATTCGCGCAAACCGGTACTACCGCTTGACAAAGCGGTACTACCGTTTTCCCCAAAAAAGCAGATCTGAAAAACGGCCCAAAACCGGTAGCTCGTGTAAAAAAAAGCTGGGTTTGAGAGAGAGAAACAGTGGCAGTGAGCAGAGCATGCAATGGCAGGGCAGAGCAGCGGCAGGCAGCGCGTGGGGGACAGCGAGGGGCCAAGCAGCAGCAGCGTGGGGCCGGGAGATGCTCTCCCACGCGCGGGATCGAGCTGGCCTCGCGGGTCAACGCCCTGCGTCCCGATTAAGGGTGTCAAGTGGGATCCCACTTTTGTCCCACTTGTAGTATAATTTGATTTTTTAGTATAAATTTTGACATCAAAATTTGAACTACATAGTACAAAATGACATCCCACCGGGATCCCACCTTGACACCCTAGTCCCGATCGGCAGCGTGAGCGGATGCGAGCGAGCGGCGGCTGGGCTGGCGCGGAGCTGGGCCGCGCTGAGGCTCGGGCGGCCCACTGCGGGAGAGGTGGAGGCTGGCCAAGCTGGGCCGGAGGCATGGCGCGGCCCAGGAGATGGAAGGGTGGAGAAAGGCTGGGGAAAAAAGAAAGGAAAATGGGCCGGCCGGTACTACCGGGCCCGGTACCGGTCTGGTACCGGTCCAGTTACGGTACTACCGGCCCAGTACCGCTTTGATACCGGACTGGGTCCAGTAAGCTAGGGAGGCTGATGCGGTACTGGGCCCGGTACCATCAGCGGTACTACCGGGCTGGCCCAAAACGTTTTTCTTTTCTTTTTTCAAGTGTGCAACACGGAAAATGCAATAACTCAAGCTAGGAAATTCCGATTTGGGTGAAACCAATTTTGTTGGAAAGAGGGCGACAAGGGATACATCTTTACAAGGTGAAATCATACAAAGGAGTGAGTGATGATTTTCTCATGGTCATAGAGGTGTAACCTCTCAATACGGCATATCGGGAAAATCATCACTCTCGCATATGCAACATGTGATGCAACCGAAATCCGTTTCATGCATAAGAACCAAGAAGAACCAAGAACACGATGCAATGCATGCAAGGTTTGAGCTCTCTCCAATGATGCGACCCACTATCCTATCGAGCACAACTTGTCCTTGCGCGTTCTTCTCGAGTCGGCAAGCTCCGTCTTCATACTCTTCATGATTGTACATGCCACCGTCTTCCTTCAACATACACGCCACCGTCTTCTTCCATCTTGTACGCACGACACCGTCTTCATCCATCTTCAACGCCGTCTTCTCTCTTCATCTTCTACGCCGTCTTCTCTCTTCATCTTCAACACCGTCTTTGTCTCTCTTCGACACCATCTTCATCATTGTACTCCGTATTCTCCATCTTGCAACCTTGAGTCCAATGCATGGCTATGGACTAGACCTAAGATTGATTCTCAATGCAACCGTTAGTCCATAGGGATTGTCATCAATTACCAAAACCACACATGGGGTAATGGACATGTTCTTTCATTCTTGACCATATCAACCTCATTCTTCAACTCGTCCAGCTCGTCTTGCGCTCGGCTCTGGACAAACTAGGGCTACTCAGCTTAATCTTTGGCACAACAATCAAAACATGCAAAACCCTATAACAAAAACCCTTCCATCTTAGTCCGATCTAGAATAGATCTACCGCGATTGCAAAGTACACTAACAAATCTAAGGAAATCACAACCGTGAACAGCAAGCAATCGAAACGAACAACAAGCAGCCGTGACAAACACCAAACAATCGTCCATCTAAACCCAATCTTCCTATAGTTGCAAATGGTGAAGCATGGCCTGTTGTCCCACAACGACGACGAAGATAAGAGGAATATGAGCTTACCACCATTGTTCAGGCCGAGGACGAGGTCGAATTCACGCCCAAACTTGAGATGTCGGTGAAGAGCGCGGTGCAGGTTTCGACTGAGGTCGTGGTGCTTCTCGCTGTCGTCTCCTCCTCCGGTCCCGCCGCTCCTCCTTGCGATGGTGACGTGGGCATTACCCTTCGGGTAATCGACATTGCACTATCCTGTATTGATTAGTTGGAGGCCCATGAAGACACCTGGAGGCAAGATGGGCCACCTAGGCGGCGCACTGGAGGAATCCTTGGCGGGCAAGACAAGGAAGCGGCCGTACAAGAAAGGATTAGATCTAAAGCTATTGTAAACCTAGTCGTACTTGGTTAGACCTCTTGAGACCTGGCCTCCTATATAAGGGCCAGGAGAGGGGTTGCCGAAAGACAGAATCAATCATAGCAATACTAGCCACCAGAAAGTCCAAAGCTAGGTCATCGTAGCACTTATCCTCTCGACGAGATCTCAGCCGAACTATTCGGCACCCCATTGTAACCCATTATCATCATAATCAAGAACAGACAGGCAAGACGTAAGGGTTTTACCTCATCGAGGGCCCCAAACCTGGGTAAATCGCTCCCCCCGCTTGTCTGTGAACCGATGTCTCGTGTCAGCTTGCAGGATTCCGCTAACCCTAAGCCCCAAACGGAGGGCATTGCCGAGGAGTACCCTCGACAATTGGCGCTGTCTGTGGGAACCCTGCCGGCACAAGATCGGACATCGGCTGAACCCTTTATGTCATCGGCAGCTTCGTCAACACCGTCATCGCCTCATCTGGGAAGCCCGATTTGTTTCGGCTCCTACGAGTTCACCCCACATAGCGACTCATCTCGCTCGACTTTCTCCGGTCTACAAGGCAACATGGAGATGACCTTCGGGAGCGTCCACTACAACGTCAACTCGGAATGAATCCTTCGGCTGCTGGAATCTCCCATCTCCAGATCGATGAGTCCAAGCACATCGTCATCACTCGACCTTTCGGCTGGCCTGACGAGCCCGTCGAGTTCGCCTACGCCTTCGACTCCCCGTTCAGCATCTTCCATGTCGGTCGGATCCGATGATCCCGCGTCCTCGGAGCTAACCTCGTACTACTGCATGAACTGCGACACCAGGCACGGGCTAGGGTCGAGCGACACGCCGTTCATCTGCAATGCCCACTATTCACCGGGAGAGGACAACATCGACATCATCACCCAAGGACACACCCGAAGAGTGGCGCCCCTCCAAGTTTATGTTGCTAACAGGGGAGATGGAGATCGCACCCCCCGTTCCAGCAGGCGAGCTAGTTTTGAGAATAGCGCCAGCAACAACAACAGCGACCATACCATCGCAGAGGAGGAGTGGGCAGCAGCCAAGGCAGCCGTGCTTAACAACACGCCACTTCCTGCGGGAACCACGGTCGGCACTCTCAATGCTTACCGCTCCATATTGGAGAAAAATCGGGAGCGACTATCCAAGGAGCAAGCCACCCTCGAGAGACGCCTATCTGCGGCAGACCGATCCAACGAGCGACGAAGGGGCTCGCAGGGAAGCGCCTCTCGAAGTACTCACGGAGGAGGCAAACATCGATCAAGAATGTCCAGGCTCTCGGAAGACGATGCTAGAGAAATAACATCAAATTTGACCAAGTCCTTCATGACCACAGACACCGCGAGCATGCCACGACCAAAGACCGTCGCGGGAGCGACCGCCAATCTCGCTGCATATCTCATCAATCAGCGCCCCGAAGGTTCCATGGCTCAAGCCCACCGAGGTGCCCTAGAAAGTCTAGCGATATTGGGAGATAATCTGGTCCCAAGAAAGGACAAGACTACGTTGCAAGCTAGTGGCTCAAAACACCATGCGAGAGATGCTCGGGATGAAATTACTCAGAGTAGGATCGACAAAGCAAGGCGGCGACGCGCCGCCAGAGAGGAACACGACAGCGTTCTTCGGATGAGAGCAAGGAGAACGACAGCGAGCTTAGGGGAGCCGATTGTTTAAGCTACAAAATTCGGGAGGCGATGCCACCCAAGAAGTTCAAACCCACCCCTACCGACGCCGCCAAGTACGATGGGCAGCAGGAGCCGAGATCCTGGATAGAGGATTATCTACAGACAGTGATTCTGCAAGAAGGGAACCAGATAGCAGCAATGCAGTGCCTGCAGCTTTACCTAAAGGACTCAGCGCGAGCCTGGCTAAGAGGTCTGCCAAAGGGTTCCATCAAGTCATGGGACGACCTAGTAGAAGCCTTCGTCGCCAACTTTCAAGCAACCTACAAAAGGCCCGTCGGGATCGAAGAGTTACGGCATTGTCAGCAAAAGCAGAAGGAGTCGATGCGCGCATACATCGGGAGATTCACCAAGCTCCTGAACGCTGCGGAAGACGTATCTGTCAACAGAGCAATCGACGCCTTCAGCGATGGCATCCGACGTGAAAGCTATATAGAAGAACTTGGACGCAAGAAGCCGAAAACCATAACTAAGTTAATGGAAATCGCCAACAGCTAGGCCGATGGCGAAGACAACGTTCGAAAGCCACGACAGCGCAGCGACAACGAAGAAGATGACCAGCCGAAGCATGATTCGGGTGGTCGAAGGGATCGCAACAAGAGAAGGAAGAACTGCAGCTATGATGACAACAACTTGGTGGCCGCAGGCTACTCTGATCGACAGGACGATCGGTACGATGATAGGCGAGACGATCGACAGGACGGTAATCGGAACAACTCTGGGAACCGTGGCAACTATAAACCACGACAACAGAGAACCCCCGAACTACCCTACGCCGAGCAGATCAACGCCCACTGCTACTTGCATTCGTATACCGATTCCAAGGATGGTAAAATAAAGTCTAGCCACCTGCTCAGGGACTGTCGGCAGTTCATCGATATGCATAAACTCATCCAGCAGGCAGGCCAGCAACAGCTACCACCACCACCACCCCCACCGCAACACCAGGTCCAACAAGCTCAACCTCATCAACCCAACGAGGCATTTTCACCACCACGTGGGCAGATGAGTATGATCCACAGGACAAGTGTTTCAAGGAGAGAAATGAAGAAGCTCACCCGAGAAATCAACCTGGCAGAAAGCATCATGGCGAACATCCCTGAGTATGTCGAATGGTCGTCTCAGAACATCACGTTCAGCCGAGCTGATCACCCGATGACTATACCAAAACCAGGACACGCTGCCCTAGTGGTCGAAGCACAGATAGGAGGATTCAAGATGAGCAAGGTCTTCATGGACGGAGGAAGTGGACTCAATCTGATATTCCTTGACACAATCCAGAGTATGGGGATCACCATGAGAATGCTAGAAGAATCAGACTCGCTTCCATGGGATCCTCCCTACTTCGCCAGCGTACTCTCTTGGCAAAGCGTACCTGAACGTTGTCTTTGGCAAACCCGACAATTTCAGGAAGGAGAAGATCGAGTTCGAAGTCGTGAACTGGGAATTGCAGTACCACGCGGGAGACCAGCTTATGCCAAGTTCATGGATGTACCACATTACGCATACCTCAAGCTGAAAATGCCTGGGAACAATGGGACAAACATTACAGTCTATGGAAGTTTCTCACGCTCGGACAATTATGATCGGGACTTTCAGAGGATTGCTGCTAAGTTTGGCTTGAGGCAAGAAATGGCCGACCTTCCGTCGAAGTCCTCGTCACGCAGTATTAAGGAAGAAGAACGCGTTAGAGGAGCAAAGAAGAAGTCTTCCGACCTCGCCCTTGAAGCTCCGGCAGTACAAACTTTGGCAGCCCAAGTTTCGGCAGCAAAAGCTTCGGCAGTTGACGATGCAGAAGATATAGGAGGCAACAAGACACTGCCAATCGCTGCCCAGATCCCTGGCGAAGTCGACGACGCTTCAAAAAACACCAACACGGTGACCAAGCCAGAAGATGAGAAGAACCCCTTCAATACTTAAGCAATCTACTAGCATTTAGTTTCATTTTCCCTTCCAAACAGGGCTTCCCCTTTTTCGCCCTTTAGTCCAGCGTTTTTTATTAATAAGAACTCAAGTTTCGATTCCTTGAAAAGCTTTGCAGTTGACCGGAGCACCTAAACCGCATCTTTATAAATCTTGGCAAACGATGGTCCAACACAGTACGCGGCAAAGGATCGTGCTCCGAAAAATGCCTCTACGAGTGCTACAGGATGCAAAATAAACAAGGACATTAACCCTTCCCTCTGCTATGGATGCCTCTACGAGCGCCGTAAATAGCAAGAGTCCGGAAGTACACATCAACACAACCCACGTTCGATATTTTGCTTACGGAAATATCAAGGAACAATGGGTTTGTAGGGATTCGTTGCATAGAAAACAAAAAATTTCCTACCGCGAGAACGCAATCCAAGCCAAGATGCAATCTAGAAGACGGGAGCAACGAGGTGATGATCAAGACTAACCCTTGAAGATTTCCAAAGCCTATAAGAGTAGGCTCTTATTGCTGCGGTAGACGATCACTTGCCGCTTGCAAAAGCGCGTAGAAGATCTTGATCACGGTGCCACGATCGGGCAGCACCTCCGTACTCGGTCACACGTTTGGTGTTGATGAAGACGACGTCCTTCTCCCCGTTTCAGCGGGCAGCGGAAGTAGTAGCTCCTCCTTGAATCCGGCAGCACGACGGTGTGGTGGCGGTGGCGATGGAGAACTCCGGTGGAGCTTCGCTAAGCATTGCGGGAGAGGTGGAGGAGAGGCGCTAGGGTTTGGGGAGAGGGGGCGCCGGCTAGGGCAACCTTGAGGGGTGCGGCCAACTGATGTCTACGGGAGCTTCTATTCTTGTAGACAGTGTTGGGCCTCCAAGAGCAGAGGTTTGTAGAACAGCAGCAAGTTTCCCTTAAGTGGATCACCCAAGGTTTATCGATCTCAGGGAGGAAGAGGTCAAAGATATCCCTCTCATGCAACCCTGCAACCACAAAGCAAGAAGTCTCTTGTGTCCCCAACACACCTAATAGGTGCACTAGTTCGGCGAAGAGATAGTGAAATACAGGTGGTATGAATATATATGAGCAGTAGCAACAACACCAGAAAAGTGCTTTGCTGTCCAGGACCGGCGTGTGGTTGATGGTGGTAATATTGCGGACAGTACAAATGCAGTAGAACAGTAAACAAGCAGCGATAGCAGTATTTAGGAACAAGGCCTAGGGATCATACTTTCACTAGTGGACACTCTCAACATTGATCACATAACAAAATAAATAGATAGATGCTAGACTCTACACTATCTTGTTGGATGATGAACACCACTAACTGTGTAGGATTACACGAACCCTCAATGCCGGAGTTAACAAGCTCCACAATATTCGATGTTCATATTTAAATAACCTTAGAGTGCATGACAGATCAACATAACCAAACCAAGTACTAACATAGCATGCACACTGTCACATTCACGCTACGAAAGGAGGCATAGATCACATCAATACCATCATAGCAATAGTTAACTTCATAATCCACAAGAGATCACAATCATAGCCTACGCCAAGTACTACACGATGCACACACTGTCACCATTACACCGTGCAGGAGGAATAAACTACTTTAATAACATCACTAGAGTAGCACACAGATAAATTGTGATACAAAACACATTGCAATCATAAAGAGATATAAATAAGCACCTCACTATGCCATTCATAACAGTGAATAAGTATTCTGTGAAATATAGCCTAAGAGACCCACACGGTGCACACACTGTCACCTTTACACACGTGGGACAAGGAGTCTCCGGAGATCACATAAGTAAAATCCACTTGACTAGCATAACGACATCTAGATTACAAGCATCATCATATGAATCTCAATCATGTAAGGCAGCTCATGAGATTATTGTATTGAAGTACATACGAGAGAGATTAACCACATAGCTACTGGTACAGCCCCGAGCCTCGATGGAGAACTACTCCCTCCTCATGGGAGACAGCAGCGGTGATGAAGATGGCGGTGGTGTCGATGGAGAAGCCTTCCGGGGGCACTTCCCCGTCCCGGCGGCGTGCCGGAACAGAGACTCCTGTCCCCCAGATCTTGGCTTCGCGATGGCGGCGGCTCTGGATGGTTTCTCGTACCGTGGCTTTTCCGTTTCGAAGATTTAGGCCAGGGACCTTTAAATAGGCGAAGAGGCGGAGTCGGAGGGCTGACGAGGCGACGACACCATAGGGCGGCGCGGCCAAGGCCTGGGCCGCGCTAGCCTATCATCTGGTGGGCCTGTGGCCCCCCTCTGGCGACTCTCGGGTGTTCTGGAAGCTTCGTCCAATTCTAAGACTCTGGGCGTTGATTTCGTCCGATTCCGAGAATATTTCCTTACTAGGATTTCTGAAACCAAAAATAGCAGAAAACTGCAACTGGCCCTTCGGCATCTCGTCAATAGGTTAGTTCCGGAAAACGCATAAAAATGACATAAAGTATGCATAAAACATGTAGATATCATCAATAATGTGGCATGGAACATAAGAAATTATCGATACGTCGGAGACGTATCAGCATCCCCAAGCTTAGTTTCTGCTCGTCCCGAGCAGGTAAACGATAACAAAGATAATTTCTGGAGTGACATGCCATCATAACCTTGATCATTCTATTGTAAGCATATGTAATGAATGCAGCGATCAAAACAATGTAAATGACATGAGTAAACAAATGAATCATATAGCAAAGACTTTTCATCAATAGTACTTTCAAGACAAGCATCAATAAGTCTTGCATAAGAGTTAACTCATAAAGCAATAATTCAAAGTAAAGGTATTGAAGCAACACAAAGGAAGATTAAGTTTCAGCGGTTGCTTTCAACTTGTAACATGTGTATCTCATGGATAATTGTCAACATAGAGTAATATAACAAGTGCAATATGCAAGTATGTAGGAATCAATGCACAGCTCACACAAGTGTTTGCTTCTTGAGGTGGAGAGAGATAGGTGAACTGACTCAACATAAAAGTAAAAGAATGGCCCTTCGCAGAGGGAAGCATTGATTGCTATGTTTGTGCTAGAGCTTTGATTTTGAAAACAAGAAACAATTTTGTCAACGGTAGTAATAAAGCATATGCATCATGTAAATTATATCCTACATGTTGCAAGCCTCATGCATAGTATACTAATAGTGCCCGCACCTTGTCCTAATTAGCTTGGATTACCTGGATTATCATCGCAATGCACATGTTTTAACCAAGTGTCACACAGGGATACCTCTATGCCGCCTGTACAAAGGTCTAAGGATAAAGCTCGCATCGGATTTCTCGCTATTGATTATTCTCAACTTAGACATCCATACCGGGACAACATAGACAACAGATAATGGACTCCTCTTTTATGCATAAGCATTCAACAACAATTAATTTTCTCATATGAGATTGAAGATATTTGTCCAAAACTGAAACTTCCACCATGGATCATGGCTTTAGTTAGCGGCCCAATGTTCTTCTCTAACATTATGCAATGCTCTAACCATTTTAGTGGTAGATCTCCCTTACTTCAGACAAGACGAACATGCATAGCAACTCACATGATATTCAACAAAGAGTAGTTGATGGCGTCCCCAGGAACATGGTTATCGCTCAACAAGCAACTTAATAAGAGATAAAGTGCATAAGTACATATTCAATACCACAATAGTTTTTAGGCTATTTGTCCCATGAGCTATATATTGTAAAGGTAGAGGATAGAAATTTTAAAGGTAGCACTCAAGCAATTTACTTTGGAATGGCGGAGAAATACCATGTAGTAGGTAGGTATGGTGGACACAACTGGCATAGTGGTTGGCTCAAGGATTTTGGATGCATGAGAAGTATTCCCTCTCGATACAAGGTTTAGGCTAGCAAGGTTTATTTGAAACAAACACAAGGATGAACCGGTGCAGCAAAACTCACATAAAAGACATATTGTAAACATTATAAGACTCTACACCGTCTTCCTTGTTGTTCAAACTCAATACTAGAAATTATCTAGACCTTAGAGAGACCAATTATGCAAACCAAATTTTAGCATGCTCTATGTATTTCTTCATTAATAGGTGCAAAGTATATGATGCAAGAGCTTAAACATGAGCACAACAATTGCCAAGTATCAAATTATCCAAGACATTCTACCAATTACTACATGTAGCATTTCCCGTTTCCAACCATATAACAATTTAACGAAGCAGTTTCAACCTTCGCCATGAAAATTAAAAACTAAGAACACATGTGTTCATATGAACCAGCGGAGCGTGTCTCTCTCCCACACAAGCATTTATTCAAACAAAAACAAAAACAAGAAACATACAGACGCTCCAAGTAAAGTACATAAGATGTGACCAAATAAAAATATAGTTTCAAGAGAAGGAACCTGATAATTTGTCGATGAAGAAGGGGATGCCTTGGGCATCCCCAAGCTTAGATGCTTGAGTCTTCTTGAAATATGCAGGGATGAACCACCGGGGCATCCCCAAGCTTAGACTTTTCACTCTTCTTGATCATAGTATATCATCCTCCTCTCTTGACCCTTGAAAACTTCCTCCACACCAAACTCAAAACAACTCATTAGAGGGTTAGTGCATAATCAAAAACTCACATGTTCAGAGGTGACACAATCATTCTTAACACTTCTGGACATTGCCCAAAGCTACTGGAAGTTAATGGATAAAAGAAATCCATCCAACACAGCAAAAGAGGCAATGCGAAATAAAAGGCAGAATCTGTCAAAACAGAACAGTTCGTAAAGACGAATTTTATTGAGGCACCAGACTTGCTCAAATGAAAATGCTCAAATTGAATGAAAGTTGCGTACATATCTGAGGATCACTCACGTATATTGGCATAATTTTCTGAGTTACCTACAGAGAATTTTGCCCATATTCGTGACAGCAAAGAAATCTGTTTCTGCGCAGTAATCCAAATCTAGTATGAACCTTACTATCAACGACTTTACTTGGCACAACAATGCACAAAACTAAGATAAGGAGAGGTTGCTACAGTAGTAACAACTTCCAAGACACAAATATAAAACAAAATTACTGTAGCAAAATAAACACATGGGTTATCTCCCAAGAAGTTCTTTCTTTATAGCCATTAAGATGGGCTCAGCAGTTTTAATGATGCACTCGCAAGAAATAGTATTTGAAGCAAAAGAGAGCATCAAGAGGCAAATTCAAAACAAATTTAAGTCTAACATGCTTCCTATGAAAAGGAATCTTGTAAATAAACAAGTTATGTAGGCATAATGCAACAAGCATAGAAAGACTAGACAAGCGTAACTTCAAAATTTTAAGCACATAGAGAGGTGTTTTAGTAACATGAAAATTTCTACAACCATATTTTCCTCTATCATAATAATATCCAGTAGCATCATGAGAAAACTCAACAATATAACTATCAAATGAAACACTCTTATCATGAGTCTCATGCATAAAATTATTACTCTCCACATAAGCATAATCAATTTTATTAGTTGTAGTGGGAGCAAATTCAACAAAGTAGCTATCATTATTATTCTCATCATCAAATATAGGAGGCATATTGTAATCATAATCAAATTTATCCTCCATAACAGGTGGAACCAAAAGACTACTATCATTATAATCATCATAAATAGGAGGCAAAGTATCATCAAAGTAAATTTTCTCCTCAATGCTTGGGGGACTAAAAAGATCATGCTCATCAAAACCAGCTTCCCCAAGCTTAGAATTTTCCATAGCATTAGCAACAATAGTGTTCAAAGCATTCATATTAATAACATTCCCATTAGCATGTATATAAAGTTCCATGGGTTTTTTAATTCTCTCTTCAAACACATCATGTCCTAATTCAAGATAAAGTTCATAAAGATCTCTCATATTTTTGTTGTTTTCCATTATGCCTAACTAGTGTAAACAAGAAACAAAAAGATGCAATTGCAGGATCTAAAGGAAATAGCTTCGAGCACAAACACAATGGCGCCTTAAAAGCATCGTTACCTGGAACCGGAGTATGAGTGCCTTTTACCTTTCCTCCCGGCAACGGCGCCAGAAAAGTGCTTGATGTCTACGGGAGCTTCTATTCTTGTAGACAGTGTTGGGCCTCCAAGAGCAGAGGTTTGTAGAACAGCAACAAGTTTCCCTTAAGTGGATCACCCAAGGTTTATCGATCTCAGGGAGGAAGAGGTCAAAGATATCCCTCTCATGCAACCCTGCAACCACAAAGCAAGAAGTCTCTTGTGTCCCCAACACACCTAATAGGTGCACTAGTTCGGCGAAGAGATAGTGAAATACAGGTGGTATGAATATATATGAGCAGTAGCAACAGCACCAGAAAAGTGCTTTGCTGTCCAGGACTGGCGTGTGGTTGATGGTGGTAATATTGCGGACAGTACAAATGCAGTAGAACAGTAAACAAGCAGCGATAGCAGTATTTAGGAACAAGGCCTAGGGATCATACTTTCACTAGTGGACACTCTCAACATTGATCACATAACAAAATAAATAGATAGATGCTAGACTCTACACTCTCTTGTTGGATGATGAACACCACTAACTGTGTAGGATTACACGAACCCTCAATGCCGGAGTTAACAAGCTCCACAATATTCGATGTTCATATTTAAATAACCTTAGAGTGCATGATAGATCAACATAACCAAACCAAGTACTAACATAGCATGCACACTGTCACCTTCACGCTACGAAAGGAGGCATAGATCACATCAATACCATCATAGCAATAGTTAACTTCATAATCTACAAGAGATCACAATCATAGCCTACGCCAAGTACTACACGATGCACACACTGTCACCATTACACCGTGCAGGAGGAATAAACTACTTTAATAACATCACTAGAGTAGCACACAGATAAATTGTGATACAAAACACATTGCAATCATAAAGAAATATAAATAAGCACCTCACTATGCCATTCATAACAGTGAATAAGTATTCTGTGAAATATAGCCTAAGAGACCCACACGGTGCACACACTGTCACCTTTACACACGTGGGACAAGGAGTCTCCGGAGATCACATAAGTAAAATCCACTTGACTAGCATAACGACATCTAGATTACAAGCATCATCATATGAATCTCAATCATGTAAGGCAGCTCATGAGATTATTGTATTGAAGTACATAGGAGAGAGATTAACCACATAGCTACTGGTACAGCCCCGAGCCTCGATGGAGAACTACTCCCTCCTCATGGGAGACAGCTGCGGTGATGAAGATGACGGTGGTGTCGATGGAGAAGCCTTCCGGGGGCACTTCCCCTTCCCGGCGGCGTGCCGGAACAGAGACTCCTGTCTCCCAGATCTTGGCTTCGCGATGGCGGTAGCTCTGGATGGTTTCTCGTACCGTGGCTTTTCCGTTTCGAAGATTTAGGTCAGTGACCTTTAAATAGGCGAAGAGACGGAGTCGGAGGGCTGACGAGGCGACGACACCATAGGGCGGCGCGGCCAAGGCCTGGGCCGCGCCATCCTATCATCTGGTGGGCCTGTGGCCCCCTCTGGCGACTCTCGGGTGTTCTGGAAGCTTCGTCCAATTCTAAGACTCTGGGCGTTGATTTCGTCCGATTCCGAGAATATTTCCTTACTAGGATTTCTGAAACCAAAAACAGCAGAAAACAACAACTGGCCCTTCGGCATCTCGTCAATAGGTTAGTTCCGGAAAACGCATAAAATGACATAAAGTATGCATAAAACATGTAGATATCATCAATAATGTGGCATGGAACATAAGAAATTATCGATACATCGAAGACGTATCACCAACTCATGGCTTGATGTGGCCGGCCCCCTCCCTATGCCCCTCATTATATAGGTGGAAGCCCCAAGAGTTGTAGTCCAAGTCTTCGAATAAGACCCCAACACCAAAACTTCCCAAAGGTGGGAAACCTACTCAAGGGGGGA
This sequence comes from Lolium perenne, assembly GCF_019359855.2. NCBI lineage: Eukaryota > Viridiplantae > Streptophyta > Magnoliopsida > Poales > Poaceae > Lolium > Lolium perenne. The sequence continues at coordinate 95,167,352 of NC_067247.2, forward strand.
GTCCTACCCAAGGTGGGACTCCCACCTTTTCCTTAGGTGGGGTGGCCGGCCACCTCAGGTGGAGCCCACCTGGGACTCCTCCCTTAGGGTTTGGCCGGCCAAGTTTGTGGAGTCCCTCCGGGACTCCACCTTCCTTAGTGCCTTTCTTCCGGACTTTTCTAGAACCTTCTAGAACCTGCCATAAATGCACCGGATCATTTCCAAACTTGGAATATGACTTCCTATATATGAATCTTATTCTCTGGACCATTCTGGAACTCCTCGTGATGTCCGGGATCCCATCCGGGACTTCGAACAAAACTTCGAACTCCATTCCATATTCAAGTTCTACCATTTCAACATCAAACCTTAAGTGTGTCACCCTACGGTTCGCGAACTATGTGGACATGGTTGAGTACTCTCTCTGACCAATAACCAATAGCGGGATCTGGAGATCCATAATGGCTCCCACATATTCAACAATGACTTTAGTGATCGAATGAACCATTCACATACGATACCAATTCCCTTTGTCACGCGATATTTTACTTGTCCGAGGTTTGATCATCGGTATCACTCTATACCTTGTTCAACCTCATCTCCTGACAAATACTCTTTACTCGTACCGTGGTATGTGGTCTCTTATGAACTTATTCATATGCTTGCAAGACATTAGACGACATTCCACCGAGAGGGCCCAGAGTATATCTATCCGTCATCGGGATGGACAAATCCCACTGTTGATCCATATGCCTCAACTCATACTTTCCGGATACTTGATCCCACCTTTATAACCACCCATTTACGCAGTGACGTTTGATGTAATGAAAGTACCTTTCCGGTATAAGTGATTTACATGATCTCATGGTCATAAGGACTAGGTAACTATGTATCGAAAGCTTATAGCAAATAACTTAATGACGTGATCTTATGCTACGCTTAATTGGGTGTGTCCATTACATCATTCATCCAATGATATAACCTTGTTATTAATAACATCCAATGTTCATGATCATGAAACCATGATCATCTATTAATCAACAAGCTAGTTATACAAGAGGCTTACTAGGGACTCCTTGTTGTTCACATAACACACATGTATCAATGTTTCGGTTAATACAATTATAGCATGGTATGTAAACATTATCATAAACACAAAGATATATAATAACCATTTATTATTGCCTCTTGGGCATATCTCCAACAGTCTCCCACTTGCACTAGAGTCAATAATCTAGTTTACATTTGTAAAGATATAACACCTTGGCTTTCCGGTGCTTTATCATGTATTGCTCACGGAAGAGGTTTTAGTCAACGGATCTGACACGCTCAGAAATGTATGTATTTTGTAATTCATTTGCGTCTCAATGCATCACTCATTTCCAAATGAGTCGGCATTAAATATTATTGGTCTTCTGGTGGAACCTTAATTCCGCGATCTGAAATATGTCACTAATATTGTCACACACAATATAGCTTCAAAGTTCTGACTCTATCGGAACTACACCAAGTTCTCAAAGAACCTCTTGACTTAAAATCCTTTGTCATTGTCAAAACAATGACATACTCTGCCTTCTTTTGTAGAATCTGTCACAATATTTAGAAACTCTTCTAAATCTAGCATAGACAACTTCTAGCTCATTGTGCTACCTTTTAAACAACACTTAGTCTAATTTGAGATTTGAAATTTTATTTTCATATGTGACAAAACTAATATCGGTGCAACACCTTACAACGATTTGTTTTGTCATTTCTCCATACAAAACTATATATATATCCTTGGTTCTTCTCAAGTACTCAAGAATATTCTTACTGTTTTTCAATGATCATCACATGAATCATTCTGGTACATGCTCATAACATTTTAGAGCACAGGACATCTGATTGTATACATATTATTCGTGATCCATAATCACTCATGTGTTTTTACTCATTGAGTATCAGATACACTCAATTCTTGTTAAAACTTCACATGACAAGAACATTTTCTTAATATTTCTATATTGAACTATTTCAATATCCATTCTATGTACTTTGACTTAAACTTATTTTGTGTTTCAATCTATCTTCATAGATCTTGACACTAGATATGTTTCAGTCCATATCCTTTCATTGAAATTAATTTCTCAATGAAACCTTTTAATCAAGTATATAATTACATCATTTATAACCAACTATATGTCACCTACATAAAGTATTATAAATGTGTCTTAGCGCTCCCACTTAATTTCTTGCAAATGCAAGCCTCTTCATCGTTTCTGATGAAATCAAAAACTCTTTGACTATTTCATCTGGTGAAGATTCCAACTCCGTGATACTCACTTCATCCAATTGAAGTTTGTATACCTATCTAGTATTCCACAGACTAGAAAAACAATTGGTTGTATCTTGTATACACCTTTAATACATACGTCTGATAAGTAATGTATTTTGCCATCCTACTAGCATATCTCATAAAAGAAATATGTAGTGATTACTAGAATAATCCACATAGACTATAAGCATTGCTACGGAAGATCTAATCTTATCGTAGTCAACTCTTTGAACTTTGTCGTAAACAACTTTTCGACAAGTCAAGCTTCATCAATTTTTATAGATCCATTTACTTTCAAAAAGTATTCATCTATCTTGGATTTCATGGCGTACGGCCATTTTAATGGAGTCAGGGCCCATCATAACTTCTTTGTTTGTAGTTGGTTTATCATTGTTCAAAATCAATCCTTTGTCCACAAATCATTTATTTGATCACAAAGTAAACCATACCTACAAGGTTCAATATGTACTTCGATCTCCATGGCTAAAACACTTTGTAGTCATGGGAGCCATGATCGTCGTGGCCGCTTCCAAAACGAATTCCGATGCTGCGCTACTCTGATCATTATGCTCAGGTTCATAAACCTTATCAAATTAAATTATCCTCCCACTCAAAAACTTCACTAGAAACAATTTCTCGGAAATAAGAAACATTGACAAACACTTTTGTCTTTGTCTCGTGGTAAGAATTCCCAATTAAATCTCTGGGATAACCAACAAAGACATTCATCCGATTTTGGTTGTAAACTCTTAGACCAAAATTTAAAGAAAAGACTATTAGGGTTTATACCCATACCATAACTTGTATGGTGTCATTTCAACAGATCATGATGATGCTCTATTCAGTGTAAAAGCGGTAGTCACTAAAGCATAATCCACAAAAATATAATGGCGTCATAATATTTTATCTCATCATTAATCCAACAAGGTTTGGATACATCTCTCGGATACTATATCATCATTATGATACTCCAAGAAATGTGAGTTGTAGAACAATTTCATGACTCTTTTAGATGTTCGCTAAAACTCGTAATTCAAATATTTTCACCATGATCCAATCATAGATATTTGACTTTTCTATTACGATGATTTCCATTTCATGCTGAAATTTATTTGAATCCATTCAAATGTTTCAAACTTCTTCCTTATTGAATATATCCACATATATACTCAATTCATTGTTGAAAGTTTTCATGAAGTAGAAGAATCTCCCGCACACAACTATGCCCAGTGAACCACATATATCATTATGTATGTTTTCACTAAGTTAGTTGCCCGTTCAACTCTCGGCCTATGAACGGTATTTCAGTCATTACTTTTTAGAAAAGATTTTGCAAGCGCCAAACGATCCAACAAATCAAATGACTCCAAAAATCCATTTGCATGGAGTTCCTTCATGCGTTCCTTTCTAACATGACCTAAATGGCGGTTCCACAAATAAGTGGAATTCAAATCATTTGCCTTATGGCATTTTAGCGTCAGTGTTATGTATGTGTGTTTCACCATTAAGATTTATAATAACTTATCCATCGTACATGGAGTAATGTCATAATTTGAACAACTCATTGTTTTCATTTGACCAGAGCAAAATAACAATTATTAAGTTCTTTATTATAAATTCTAAGGGCTAGATAGAATGCCAACGATAAACATAATAACACTTTATTTTTGTTCCAGACGTGCATTCCTATCATATTCTTTGTCAGTCACTTAGGCCATTGTATTCTTGTATTGCGTTGTTTTGTATGACACTTCATACCAACCAATATAGTACTAATACCCAAGAATTTCATAGTGTGACTTAACTAGGAATACAACCATAACATGTATATCATTTATATACACCTGAGCTAGACTTTCTAGTCTTTTCTTTTCTTTTTGCCAAAATATCTTTTGCAGTTTCTCTTTTAGCTTTCCTCATTATTCAGAGAAACACTTTAACATTATTAACTTCTAGATTTGTTGGTCAAATACCAATAACCTTGAGGTTCTTACTTTAAGTTTGATCATCATATGACAAGTGTTTCAGATTTCACTATTAGTAACTTTGTAATATGATGAACAATTTCACTCATAATTTTATCCATTGTATCATGATGACTTTCTGAGACCATGTCTGTACATGATAGGCTCATAAAGTTTAACCTTGGTATTCACATGTGCAAATCTGGCTTGCACCCGTTGTATGCACACGTAGAATCTATCACACCCGATCATCACGTGATGCTTCGAAACGATGAGTCTTAGCAACGGTGCATACTAAGGATGATAACTTCATGGATATGCGAATATTATTAGTGCCCCAATAGTTGGAGGATTGTGACGCCTGGCGTCTTCAACCTTCATACATTCCCATAAAACTTATGAGTTTATGTAGTCTCACCAAATTTATATTCTATCATCTTGCAATAAGGTCTTAGATATCACATATATCTCATACCTTGATTATTTCTGAAAACTAAATTTTCAGCTCCTTACTTTTCAAACAAATTTGAATTCAAGTTTCACGGAGACAAGATAACTTTAGGTACTAATTGAAACCATAGCTCTTTGAATCAACAATGTGAGGTTTACTAAAAGTTTGCAATAGGACTTAATCAATTCTTGATATTTTAACAATACGGTACCAATCCGTAAAGTTTCTTGTCAGATTTTAACAGTATTTCTATCTCAATTACAAGACTAGCGCATGGTAGAAAACGGATGCCAATACTACAAAATTAATTCAAAATACTACTCAGACTAAGTTTATGATAATTAGTTCATGTTTTAATCTAATTACTAATGAACTCCCACTTAATACAACATCCCTCATAGTTGTTAAGTGGTACACGATCCAAATCCACTACACCAAAACTGATCATCACGTGAGATGATGTAGCTTCAATGGTGAACATCAACATGTTGATCATATCATCCATATGACTCGTGTTCAACCTTTCGGTTTCCGTTGTCCCGAGGCCATGTCTGTACATGCTAGGCTCGTCAAGCAAACCCAAGTATTCCGCGTGTGCAACATGGCTTACACCCGTTGTATATGAACGTTGGATCTATCACATCCGATCATCACGAGATGCTTTGAAACGACGAACTTTGGCAACGGTGCATACGAGGGGAGAACACTTTATTATCTTGATATTAATGTGAGGGATCATCTTATAATGCTACCGCCGCGTTCTAAGCAAAATAAGATGCATAAAGGATTAACATCACATGCAATTCATATGTGATATGATATGGCCCTTTTGTCTTTGCGCCTTCGATCTTCATCTCCAAAGCACGGACATGATCTCCATCATCTTCGGGCATGATCTCCATCATCGTCGGCGTAGCGTCAAGGTTAATGGCGCCATCTTCATGGTTGTTCACCTCATGTAGCAACTATTACAACTACTTTGAAATACTACTCAACATGAAATTTAAAGACAACCATAAGGCTCCTGCCGGTTGCCACAATACAATAATGATCATCTCATACATATTCATCATCACATTATGGCCATATCACATCACCAAAACCCTGCAAAAACAAGTTAGACGTCTCTAATTTGGTTTGCATATTTTACGTGGTTTAGGGTTTTCGAGAGAGATCTAATCTACCTACGAACATGAACCATAACGGTGATACTAGTGTTGTCAATAGAAGAGTAAATTGAATCTTCACTATAGTAGGAGAGACAGACACCCGCAAAGCCTCTTATGCAATACAAGTTGCATGTCGAACGAGGAACAAGTCTCATGAACGCGGTCATGTAAAGTTAGTCCGGGCCGCTTCATCCCACTATGCCACAAAGATGCAAAGTACTCAAACTAAAGACAACAAGAGCATCAACGCCCACAAAACCATTGTGTTCTACTCGTGCAACCATCTATGCATAGACACGGCTCTGATACCACTGTAGGGATTCGTTGCATAGAAAACAAAAAATTTCCTACCGCGAGAACGCAATCCAAGCCAGGATGCAATCTAGAAGACGGGAGCAACGAGGGTATGATCAAGACTAACCCTTGAAGATTTCCAAAGCCTATAAGAGTAGGCTCTTATTGCTGCGGTAGACGATCACTTGCCTCTTGCAAAAGCGCGTAGAAGATCTTGATCACGGTGCCACGATCGGGCAGCACCTCCGTAGTCGGTCACACGTTCGGTATTGATGAAGACGACGTCCTTCTCCCCGTTTCAGCGGGCAGCGGGAGTAGTAGCTCCTCCTTGAATCCGGTAGCACGACGGTGTGGTGGCGGTGGCGATGGAGAACTCCGGCGGAGCTTCGCTAAGCGTTGCGGGAGAGGTGGAGGAGAGGGGCTAGGGTTTGGGGAGAGGGGGCGCCGGCTAGGGCAACCTTGAGGGGTGCGGCCAACTCATGGCTTGATGTGGCCGGCCCCCTCCCTATGCCCCTCATTATATAGGTGGAAGCCCCAAGAGTTGTAGTCCAAGTCTTCGAATAAGACCCCAACACCAAAACTTCCCAAAGGTGGGAAACCTACTCAAGGGGGGAGTCCTACCCAAGGTGGGACTCCCACCTTTTCCTTAGGTGGGGTGGCCGGCCACCTCAGGTGGAGCCCACCTGGGACTCCTCCCTTAGGGTTTGGCCGACCAAGTTTGTGGAGTCCCTCCGGGACTCCACCTTCCATAGTGCCTTTCTTCCAGACTTTTCTAGAACCTGCCATAAATGCACCGGATCATTTCCAAACTTGGAATATGACTTCCTATATATGAATCTTATTCTCCGGACCATTCCGGAACTCCTCGTGATGTCCGGGATCCCATCCGGGACTTCGAACAAAACTTCGAACTCCATTCCATATTCAAGTTCTACCATTTCAACATCAAACCTTAAGTGTGTCATCCTACGGTTCGCGAACTATGTGGACATGGTTGAGTACTCTCTCTGACCAATAACCAATAGCGGGATCTGGAGATCCATAATGGCTCCCACATATTCAACGATGACTTTAGTGATCGAATGAACCATTCACATATGATACCAATTCCCTTTGTCACGCGATATTTTACTTGTCCGAGGTTTGATCATCGGTATCACTCTATACCTTGTTCAACCTCGTCTCCTGACAAGTACTCTTTACTCGTACCGTGGTATGTGGTCTCTTATGAACTTATTCATATGCTTGCAAGACATTAGACGACATTCCACCGAGAGGGCCCAGAGTATATCTATCCGTCATCGGGATGGACAAATCCCACTGTTGATCCATATGCCTCAACTCATACTTTCCGGATACTTGATCCCACCTTTATAACCACCCATTTACGCAGTGACGTTTGATGTAATGAAAGTACCTTTCCGGTATAAGTGATTTACATGATCTCATGGTCATAAGGACTAGGTAACTATGTATCGAAAGCTTATAGCAAATAACTTAATGACGTGATCTTATGCTACGCTTAATTGGGTGTGTCCATTACATCATTCATCCAATGATATAACCTTGTTATTAATAACATCCAATGTTCATGATCACGAAACCATGATCATCTATTAATCAACAAGCTAGTTATACAAGAGGCTTACTAGGGACTCCTTGTTGTTCACATAACACACATGTATCAATGTTTCGGTTAATACAATTATAGCATGGTATGTAAACATTATCATAAACACAAAGATATATAATAACCATTTATTATTGCCTCTTGGGCATATCTCCAACAAGGTTCACCGGCAGTCATTACACACGAATAATTCGGGAGTGGCTGTCGAAGCATACATCGGTTGAAGGCAAAGTTGCGCATACAACGGGATTAGCAAAACCCGCAACACAAGCTGATCACTCAAAAAATTTGCCGACCAACGAAATACATACACGACTAAACGAGCAATTAAGATTTGCTCCTTCAAAATTTGCCAACGGCATCAACATGGTAAAAATACATATACATGTATCTACCAAAAAATAAACGATCCTAACACTTGGATCAAGTAGTCATAACATCTATACAAACAACCTTAATTCCTGAAATCACCCTTGCGGAGTGTCTTTTTCTTCAGGTGCCTTCAAATCCTTCTCCAGTTTGTCGACAATCATATTCGCAGGTAGTAAAACCTTCGGATACAGCGTCTCCAAGTCACCAGTTGCATTGGCAATGGACAGTAAATTCGCTGAAGGATAACGCGCAAGTACAAGAGTAAGCGTAAGTCTGGCTCCTGCAAAGACCTGAGCTCGCACCAAGTCCCGAATCTTCTTGGTATTCCCAAACTCCGACATCAGAGTTAATAGTGTGGGGGGAACTCTGTTCAAGGGAAACATTGTCCTCCAAACTACCCTCAGGGCTTTGTAGCACTTGTCGAAGAAGTGGTAAACCTGTTGGACCCGATCCTGAAACTGTGCAACAGCCGACGCCTTCGACTGCTCCCGCCAGAAAATTTCTTCGGCTGACGACAACTGGGTCAGCGCGTGTACACGCTCGTGAATCCGCTTGTTCTCTTCCGCACGATTCAGAGATATGACTGGCAGAGCGATCAATAAAAGATCAGACGACACGTTTCTGGTGGAAGAATAATGAATACAAGGGTCAGGGGACTTACAGTTTAAACTTTCGGTGGCTTTATGAAGTTCGGTAAGGGTGTAGCGCTCTACATCAGCCGCGATTTCGCCCTTCTTCTTGATGATAGCAGCCAAGGCGTAGGTGCTGCGCAGATCCTTCTCCAACTGTGTGATACGATCCTTCATACGTTGGATCCGATCATCTTCAGAAAGAGCACCTGAAGAATATTCGACAGATGCAGGCACGGGGAACACCTGCAAGAAACAGCGTCAAAAGGCATGACAGACCGATTCCTCGAAACATCGGAAGATACTCCCATCGGGAGAATGCAATTGACAGTATTATAACAAAGAGTGTGCTAGCAACATTGCTAGCACAGAGTTTATTACAACCGAAGGATATCCAAGCAAGACAATGTTTCATATCCAATTAAGGAAAAGTTTGCTACAAAAGATCAGAGCGCCTGAGTCTGGGTTGATAAGCTAGGGCCTGCCGACGTCTTTCTTGATGAAACCAACTCAAGAAGCTGGCGTGCACGTCTAACGGCTGACGCTTTGAAGGTGCTCAAATCGACCAACCGCCCATCCTCCTCCTTCGGCAGCTCCTTGGACATTTCTTCAATATCAGCCTTAAAGCCGTGACCCATCATAAGTTGGAAGGCAAGGATGGCGCCATAGGTACGCGAAGTGCGTTTGAATACCTCGATAACCTCTTTGGTGTCAATCGCGAAGGCGTCGATCAACTGCCCCAGAGTTTTATCTTGACTGATCTTGGGGAAGATCATCGAGTGTATCCGCGCCATGGCACCCTTTCCCTTCGCAAGAAGCTCCCGTGTGAGCTGATGAGAAGCAAGAGTCATCGACAAGCCATTAGACGGAGAGTTGTCTGGAATTTTGTCCAAGGCGTCGGCAGGAATGTTGGCGGCTTCTGCAGAATGAGAAGAGATCATTGATAAAAGGCTGAGCCCATAAGTACGATAATTGACAGAGGAAAACAAAAGAGATTACCAAGTAAAGCCAAGGAAGATTGGCGAAGGAGTTCATCCTTTTCAGCCGCCCGAGCTTCGGCAGCTAGCCTGGTCGCCTCTTCCTCTCTCAACTTCTCTTTCAGCTTGCCCAGCTCCTCCTTCAAGGAGACGACTTCTTGGTGGGCCTCGGCAGCTATCTTGACCACACCATCTAACTTTGAGGAGGAAGATTTAATCTCCTTCTGGAGCCGAACTTTCTCTGCTTCCAGAGAAGTGAATTGGGAAGCAAAGGCCTCCAAAGAGGAGATAACTCCTCGCAGGTTCTAAAGGAAAAAAGGGGGTTATTCAATGAGAAATTATTAAGCAAGATACACGCTCGAGAAGTTCATGCTGCAATCGAGAGGGACTTACAGAAGGAGGAGTCCTAGTAGCGGCAGTTGAAGGAGCATCCTTCCCTTTAGAAAGGTAGGAAGCGGTTGATATCTGAGCTGCGGGGGCTGCTTTAGGAACCGACGCTTCAGAAGCAGCGACGTCCGGCGGAGTGGCTCCGGGTTTAGCCTTCTTGGCCGGCGGCTCGACGAAACCTTCGTCGCTGTGAAGGGAATTGATCGACGAAAAGTTATGAATGGTATGCAAGAAGTAAAAGGATGAAATACGGCTTCAGGGAAGAAGATACTTACATATCGAAGAGGTCATCTTCATCGGCAAAGCCGCCGGTCGATCTCTTTGCGGGTGAAGACCTGGCCTCCTCCACAGCTGCATCAATAAAGGCATCATGATCAGCGTCATCATCACGCACTGATCCTTCTGTGTTCCAAGCTTCATCGGCTGGGGAAGGAAGGTTGGCATGGGCAGTTTCCGAATCTATCGGGTCGTCACATTCATCCTCTGGATCTATATGTTCGGCAGTGCGGAAATCAACAGGGATCGAGGAACCTCTTCCTTCGGAATTGTCATTCGGTGAATCCTGCAAGTTTCCAGAAACTATGGGAACCTGCTGAAGAATTGAGTGAATAAGAACAATGGAAACATGCCGACTAAACAAACACTGTCGACTAAACAAACACTGTCGATTAAGCAAAAACAACATAATAAGGGTATAAGAAAGAGAGTTATCTCTGACAACGGATGGTTGGCGTTGAGAGGAGCATAGGAAGATATCAATGGGATCGAGTCCTCTTGACTAAAGAGAGTAAGGCGACGGACTTTGTCAAGCAGCTCCTTTTCCGACAGTTCAACGACATTGATTCTGGTTTCATCTTTTGGACCCGTGTACATCCACATTGGACGAACCCTCGCCATGACTGGCTGAACTCGACGCCTCAGGAACACCGCTGCTACCTCCGTGCCAATCATGGTTTGACCATCGGCTTCTTTGATCCGAAGGAATTTGGTGAATAACTCGTCGGCTACTGCCTTTTCGTCAGAAGAAAGAATGTTCCTCCAGGAATCCTTCGGCTTAGCCTCAAGAACGTCGACAAAGCAAGGGAGCTGGGATTCGGTTGTCACAGAATCCTTGACATAAAACCACTTCAGTCTCCATCCTTGCACGGATTCTCTCATCGGGAAACTAAAGTAGTTAACCTCCGAGCGAGCCACGAACCCCACACCTCCAATGACGAAGGATCCGTTGCTACTGCTGTACCTCTTAACGTAGAAGATTTTCTTCCACAATCCGAAATGGGGCTCGATGCCCAAAAATGCCTCACAAAGGGTGATAAACACATCAACGTGAAGGATTGAGTTGGGAGTAAGTTGCCACAGTTGGATTTCATAGGTCCGAAGAAGGCGAAGGAGGAATTCATGGGCAGGAAGTGAAAGACCCCGATGTAGGAATGATAAGAATACCACGGTAAAACCAGCGGGAGGATTGGGCCGAGAGATTGCACCTGGAAGAATCACGTCCCCCTCGTTGGGGGAGACCAACCCAAGGCTTCGAGCCCTCTTCTCATCACGTTTCGTGATGGAGGACGCTAGCCAATCTCCTGGCTTGGCTAAAGAACCTGGCGGCGCCGACGGCGCCGGAGCCGTAGGAGGAGCATCTGAGGGACTCTTCCTTGAGAGAGTGGAGGAAGATTTGGCGGCGGCACCACCAGTCGTAGAGCTGCCGGCGGCAGTGACGTTCTTCTTCTTCACCATTGTCTAGATCTGGGGAAGATTGGAGAAGCGGTGGCGGCGGCGCAGCGGCTACGGAAGGAAGAAGAAGGAAGGCAAAGACAGATGTGGGAAAGGATTAGGGATTTCTCGCCCTTTGGAGACCTTAAGAGGAGGAAAGATGCGTGAGCACGTGTCGTTGATGTCAGTCTATCAAACGGGCCTATTTCCGATTAATGGTTGCGGAAATCGAGGAGCCACCTTGGTAACTGTGCGTAGAGACTGGAAATTGCTTGAAAACAGGACCAGATGGAGAGAGAATGGGCCCAGTGGGTAACGTCTTGTCAGTCAAAATCAAGGTATCGATAAAACGTCATCAATGATGTCATAAAAGTTGCCTGAAGCATTCGAAAGAATATAAAAAAAACTATCGGATGGTAAACTTGAATCTAAGCACAGACTACAAAGCATCTGCGCTTAGACTCGGGGGCTACTCCCATCGGGAGCGCTGACGCGCACTCGATATGATTGAGGATTCGAAGGAAAAAAGAAGAGTGATGAAGAGAAAGAGGGTTGCTTAGCTCGAATCTGCACCCAGTTGCAAGCACCTGTGCCCAGACTCGGGGGCTACTCCCATCGGGAGCGCTGGAAGCGCACCCGATAAATTGTTTTGCACTCCAGGATCATGCCCGGGGACTTGATTCTGTGTAGAGTAACGTTGTTTTGCCATTGGTAGTTAACCAACAAAAGTTGGGCACGTTACTCATTATCCCTTGCAAGTGGAAAATATATCGGATGACCTATGAAGACCTGCAGAAAACTTCGGCAGAGAAGAATGCTCGAGTGGTACAACTTGAGTCTACGCACGGATTGCAAGCATCCGTACGTAGACTCGGGGGCTACTCCCATCGGGAGCGCTGACGCGCACCCGATAAGAAGGACGATGTTGATTCAAGACGAACAAGGACAATCAAGGAGAAGAACATCAATAGAAAACATGCTTCAGTCTCTACCCGAACAATGTTCGGCTAGACACTCGGGGGCTACTGACGTGGGCATTACCCTTCGGGTAATCGACATTGCCCTATCCTGTATTGATTAGTTGGAGGCCCATGAAGACACCTGGAGGCAAGATGGGCCACCTAGGCGGCGCACTGGAGGAATCCTTGGCGGGCAAGACAAGGAAGCGGCCGAACAAGAAAGGATTAGATCTAAAGCTGTTGTAAACCTAGTCGTACTTGGTTAGACCTCTTGAGACCTGGCCTCCTATATAAGAGCCAGGAGAGGGGCTGCCGAAAGACAGAATAATCATAGCAATACTAGCCACCAGAAAGTCCAAAGCTAGGTCATCGTAGCACTTAGCCTCTCGACGAGATCTCAGCCGAACTATTCGGCACCCCATTGTAACCCATTATCATCATAATCAAGAACAGACAGGCAGGACGTAAGGGTTTTACCTCATCGAGGGCCCCGAACCTGGGTAAATCGCTCCCCCCGCTTGTCTGTGAACCGATGTCTCGTGTCAGCTTGCAGGATTCCGCTAACCCTAAGCCCCAAACGGAGGGCATTGCCGAGGAGTACCCTCGATAGATGGTGCAACGGATTTGTCGGTGGTAGAGCAACCGCCTTGGTGATGTGAAAGTTGTGTGTGTGTGTGTGTGTGTGTGTGTGGGAGGGGGGTGAGATTGAAGAGGCGAGTGGGAGGAAGGAGATGGGGACGGTGACACTAATTATGGCGCTTTTGTTCCCGGTGTTCCCGAATGGACGCGGCGTTTCCGTCTCCCTTCCCCACGTGTGAAGGCGTCTGAAGACAACGGGTCAGGCTCCACAACAATAGCTATTTTTGGCATTTCTCTGGAGCCTGTCCCGGATGTGCTTTAAAAACTGGTTCCTGCAACAACGCGGAAACTAGAGGAATCCAAACAGCCCGTTTCGTTTTCTAGCCTATGCAAAAAAGAGGCTCACAGGCTACCAAACAAGTCCTTGTTGCTTCGATGTATACACGAATATCACTTGGCTTTTGGTTGTTTTTTTAGCTTGCTGCTTGCCAACGTTGCATACAAGCTAGCAACGTTTGTTGTTGGCCACTTGGCTCTACTTCGTACATCAAGCAATCGTAGCTTGGCTATTTGGCTAACTGAGTGCTTCTCAGGTTGCGGATGCGAGTCTCAGTCTTAAACTTGCAAGTTGTTGACTACTCTTTTATGTCATTATGTGAGCTATTATGTCTTGTGACAAGTATGCAATTTTTCCAAACATAATTATTTATTATACCGCAACATTTATAAGCAAAATAATATTACTTTATGCTTTAAAAACTAGAGAGTGAACCGGTGAACCAGTGGACCGACCGGTAAAAACGACCTCACCGGTTCGATCACCGGTCTAGTTTTTGAAACTATGCTCCATGCGTCCTCCGACGACGCTAGATGCACCACTAGAGCGAGGATAGGGTGGGGGAGGACCTTACTTTGACTTCAGGATATAGCCGCTACCTCACAATCATGAAAAAGACACTGAAAACAATCTAAATAAAGAACGAAAACCCTCCCGCTAACGAGGGGCCATGGACTGTCACACCTCCAAAGCCCCAAAGCCACCAGAGACGGAGCGGATGATAATGGGTTACAATGGGGTGCCGAATAGTTCCAAAGCCACCAGCCCTAGATTGGTTTTCGTGGTGCTCATCCGATCGCCTCTATGAAGTCCCGTACCGGTTCGTGAATAACGGTGTGTATGTGTTCTTTAGTTTGGATAATTTGATCTCCAATTAAAGGAAAATCATAAATTGTGATTCATCCGTTATTAGTGCCATTACAAAGGTTTTATTATCTGATCAAAATATGTTTATCAGTCTTTGCCGCATTATAGTATGCATATGTTTAATTCTGTTATTGTTGCTAACATTGTGACAAATACAAAATAAACTTAAGTTTGACGTATTTTATATGCTAAACTTAAGTCCTTGATGCCACTCAGTGTATGTCCTCAAATCAGAAGGTATGGATTTTCCCAAATAACCTGGGTACGTCTTAAATAACTCAACAATTGACACCGAGATATTTAGTGTCCAACTCGTCACAACTCTCTATGTTCCAGTTTACTAGACTTATGGTGAACACCCATGAGATTAAGAAGTGGTAAAGTCTTCTTTCCACCCGCAGCTAGAAGATCGAGTGGATTCTTTACGCATGGAGAAAGAAGGGTGTGGCAAGGAGGATATGTCGAAGGCCCTTCGGCCGAAATTTTATTAGAGAGAGAAAGGCGTACAAGGCGTACACAACATACACAAAGTGTACATAGAGAACCCCTTACGGATATGAAAGGTACGCACGCTTCACAGACACAAAAAGCACCGAGAAAAACACAAAAGATCTGGGCTAAAACGCTAGAACACACCCGCCGCTCTCCACTCCAGGAGTGAAGATCCTCAATGATCAACTCAAACACGGCTCGCCGGGCTGTTTTCTTACTGAAAATTCTGGCATTTCGTTCTTTCCAAAGCCTCCAGTGGACCAAAATGCAGAAGGTGTCAAAGTCTCGGCGAAGTTCTTTCGGGGCCCTCTTTCTTGCCTCTAGCCACCAGTCTTCTGTGCTCTGAAAAATATCACTGGGGATCGGAAACTCTGCTCCAGCCCAATCCCGGAGGCAGAGCCAGACCTGCTGCGTGAAACAACAGTGCACAAAAAGATGCGTGCAATCCTCATCGGTTGACAAGCATAGCTGGCAGCCGGTGCTATGAGGCCAGCCTCTTCGCGCCAGATTGTCTGCTGTGAGACACCGCCTGTGTACGGCAAGCCACATGAAGAACTTACACTTTATCGGAGCTTTGGACTTCGAAATTGGCTTGGCGCAAGCGAAACTAGTGTTTGCCATGAAGAAGAGTTGGTAAGCGGATTTCACCGAGAATTCGCCGTCTCTGGTGGAGCGCCAGATTGCGGCATCAATTTGTCCAGGACTGAGCTGAGTATCGGCTACCATGTCCCACAGCTTGAGATACTCCACCATGGCTTGAGGTGAGATCCCACCTTGTATGTCTCTGACCCATCTATGGTTCGACATGGCATTGGCCACTGTGATGCCGGAGTCACGGACAAAGGTGAAGAGAATGGGCACCATGTCACAAGCTTCTCGTCCCCCAGGTAACCAGTTGTCAGACCAAAACTTGGCCCTCTTGCCATCACCGATTCTAATGAAGGAACCTGCTTTGAAGAGGATAGTGCCTCTTTGTCGTTCGTCCCTGGTATTAGTGACCAGGGTCGCTGTTCGGGTGCCATCTGAGCCATGTCCACCTGCAACGCAGAGCTGCACCGAAGAGACGTAGATTAAGGATGCCTAGGCCTCCAACCTGAAGGGGAGCACATACCCTAGACCAGGGCAGTAGGCAGTGACCCCCGTTAATTTCTTCCTCATCTTTCCAAACAAAACCACGACAACGCCTGTTTATTATGTCCAGAGCCCATTGAGGGATAGGGAGTACTGAGAGCAGATGGAGAGGAAGTGCCATGAGAACTGAACGAGTTAGGGTGAGTCTTCCGCCGGTGTAGAGGAGACGAGGCTTCCATCTTTGAGTTTCCTGGAGTATTCGAGAATGGGGAATGGAGAGCCATACAAGATTGCCATGAGTGTTGACTCAGCTGAGGGCAAAATTGGAAAAATTCGAAAATAGTTGACTGCTAAGAGAGTTAATCGTACCCGCGGTCACTGAACTTGTTTCTCATGTGTACTTAAATCACACATGTTGCAAAATAAACTAACCGGTCACAGAACTTATGAAACGTGTCCTTCCAAGGTAACAAAACGGTTCGATGCACGTTTATTTTGGAAAATACTTTCTTTTTTGCAGCTAACAAGTGATAGCTTCAACCTTTTTTTCTTCTGTGAATCACTTTCCTTTTTAGAAAATCTTATTATTACTAGCGTCGTGAATACCCAGCATACAGAGGCCATCTAGCAGTAGCTATTTTCAACCGTTTGATCTCTACCTTGAACGATATGTGCCGTCCATTTGTTCTGTTTGCTCGAACTTTTGTTACTCTGATCTGAGTCTCTTTACTCGCTAGAATTGGGTCCCATCCTACAACAAGGCCCAATGTTCAGGGAGAGAGGTAGAATTTCAGCGTGCATTGTGGGAACACGAAAACAACTCTCACAGCGTGCCGTAGTTGTCTTTATCTTTGCACATTGCTCTGAAAGATTTTACCATGAGTGCTCTAATTAGAAGATGTGCAGTTACGTATTCGAACAAAAAAATGAATTCCTTTTTTTTTGAAATCATTTTTTTTTTGAATTCCTTGATGCATATACGAGGTTGAAGTCCAGGTCGGATCATGGGTCTCTTTCTTTTATTAAAAAATGCCCGTTTTAGAGATGCAGGTGTATGTTTTGATATGTCCAAAATGAAAGCTGGGTGGCTTTAGTTGTTAAGTGACACTGCTATTTTTTTTTTGTTGAGAAACACGGCGCTCACATGCAAGCGCATACACTCACCCATATGAATGCACACACACCGTATCTCTATGACCATCTCCGAAAGATTGAGCCGGAGGATCGAATCTTGAAATTGACGAAGTCACCATAGACGCCTCTGTGTCGACGGGAACATCGCCTCGCACTGAATGAATATTCCGCCTTTATGAGACAGATGTCAAATCTACGGTTTAAACTCTGGTGGGCTGGGGTACAACCACCATCCTAACCACCCAACCTCAGGTTGGTTCTCACATTGCTATTTTGTAATTTAATGTCTTGCATAGTCTATATATTTTCCTCTACATTGAAAAAAAGAAGTACAATTGCATTATAAGATTCACCTAAGTAATCAAATTATCCCAGGCTGTGACATCTTGATGAAGTTTCGGACTTGCACTATTCCAACCTTTATATGAACTTGGATACTGGACACTGGAATACACCACGAAAGAGGTTGAATAGGTAAATTGCCAAAAGATCTTGAGTTTGCGCAATCTTATATTTAATGGATAAACATTTTTCTTAGAATGTTGATGGTCCATCTTTATGTTACAACATTATCGACAAGTGCACTTTCGCATGATGTGTTCTGTACATAGAAAATTTGTATAGTTCTACCTAGTGCCAAAGGCATACAAACAGAAGACATGCACTAGATAGGCCTCCATATTTGGAACATTATGCACCGGGGGAACCAGTCAAGGTGCCGACGACCGGCGGCCGTCGGCACAGCTTGCCTTGCCTTCGGCACAGCCTTGTGCCGACGGCAGCCATCGGCACAATAACGCCTCGGCACAGGCAAAGTTATCATTGGCACAGGCTGGCCGTCGGCATAGAAATAACGCCGTTTGGTAATTGTGGCTCGAAATTTTTCAAAAAAAAATTTCAAATTTTTTATCCTGATTTTTTTAATCTCTGACATGCACCATTTTAACTCTAACTACACTTAATATTAGGTCAAATTTCACTCATGGTCAGACTTCCCGGTCAGTCACCCATCCTCACACTACTCCACCCCTAGCACGCTTAACTTCTCGGTTCCATTTAGACTAGATTCCATGAAAGAAATGACACCTTGTTGACAATAATACCATATCAATACTATTAACCCTTATTACTTGATGTTGCATATCATTAATTTTTGAATTGCAAACAATTACCAACATAAACTACAATAATAAGTATATTAATCTTGAATTCAAATGGACAATAAAATGATTTATTTTTTCTTTTTTATTTAGGGATTTCTATTTTCGTGCCCCTGCTTCGTTAGTTGTACTCAGTTTTCCCCAGCTCGTTAGTTTTTCCTCAGCTTTCCCCTCCCTCTAGTTTGAAACCCCTCGAAGACGCGGGTTGCCGTCAGGTCAGAGGCCTTACCGTTACCGTTAATCTGACGGGTGGGGCTGCACAGAGGTGGGGCTGCATAGAGGGCAGTTCCTCTCTGACCGTCTCGTGCTGACGGGTAGCCATCCATCTACCACTGACGCGTGGGCCGTTTTATTTTCTGATTGTATACGCGGTGCTGCCAATGACAAATGGGGCCGCTCTATGGGGCTGCCGCAGCCAATGACCAGTGGGTCGTCTATTTATTTATAGAAAATTATATTGCCGCTCTGTGGGGCCTCCGCAGCCAATGACCGCTGTGGCAGGTGACAATTTTCGCAGCTTAATCTAAAGTGACTCTTATGCTAAACATTGTGCATCCCGACGTTGACCTAGCAGTGGCGGCGAGCATAGCCGTTCTGACCATGCCGATATCGGCATCGGCATCTGCATCGTTTGGAGGATGTGGTGCTCGAATAATAGTGAAAATGCGATATTATCTTTTACATGCATAATATATAGAAAATAGTTAGATCTCTAAATCGATGCATATGAAGCTACATATATATTCTTCGTCATAATCCCCTTATCTAAAGGGGATGGATGCATGGCTTCACGTCGTCGTCGCTTTCATCGTCAGTATCTTTGTCGTCCGAGTAGTAGTACTTCCTGCACATTGTTCCGTCGAACACCTTCACTGTGAGCACATCATCGCCTTCATATTTGAAGTGTACGAAGCAGCCGAAATCCACACCGTGCGCGGTGGTGAATTTCTCCCAGCCCTTGTCGAGGTACATCCGGCCTTGACCGTTAAATAGGACCTCCACGGTCCAGAGACGAGGACCACAGTCAGCTGCTCGCTGATACACCTTAGCTGGCTCCTGGCCGTCAAGATAGTCCGCAAACTTTTTTGGGAGAGCCTGCAAAGAGATCGAGCGCCGATCGTTTGAAATTAAAGGTTTTTTAGAACATGCCCATAATTAATCACATGCGTCATATATGTGGGAACGCGTACGTACCTTCTTGACCAAAGGGTCTTCATAGACGACGATGAAGAACTCCTCTATGATCAATGGCGGTGTTGACGGTGGTGGTGGCAATGATGATGATCCACTTCCCCTTCCCCTTCCCCTTCCCCTTCCGGTCCGCGTCCGAGACGTGGAAGCCATGGCAATGGATCAAGTGTATGTGAACGAAGAAGAGAGAGACAGAACCTATTGACACAAGGGATGGCCGTGTGGGTGTTTATAAGGGAGAGATGACCGTTGTAGGGGTTTACACAATAAAATAAGGAGGAGGTGAACGTTGGTGGGGGTTTACGCAATAAATTAAGGAGGAGATGACCGTTGTGGGGGTTTACACAATAAATTAAGGAGGAGACGACCGTTGTGGGGGTATATATCTCAACAAAAAAGTAATGCGGACTATTTTGACGGAAATGGAACTTCGTGATATATTTTATCATTTTACCGTAAAAAGTAATGCCTAAAAGAAATGGTAATTCGTGATAGTTTATCATTTACCGTAATGGCTACAACAAATCATTGATGGTTTATCATTTTTTGTGTGAAAAGTAATGGCTACAAGAAATGGGTGATGGTGTATCATTTTTTGCGTGAAAAGTAATGGCTACAACAAAATCGGTGATGGTTTATCGTTTTTTGCGTGAAAAGTAATGGCTACAAGAAATGGGTGATGGTGTATCATTTTTTGCGGGAAAAGAAATGTCTACAACAAAATCGGTGATGGTTTATCGTTTTTTTGCGTGAAAAGTAATGGCTACAAGAAATGGGTGATGGTGTATCATTTTGCGTGAAAAGTAATGGCTACAACAAAATCGGTGATGGTTTGTCGTTTTTTGCGTGAAAAGTAATGGCTACAACAAATCAGTGATGGTGTATCATTTTTTTGCGTGAAAAGTAATGGCTACAACAAATCGGTGATGGTTTATCATTTTTTGCGTGAAACGTAATGCCTAAAAAGAGTTTATAATTTAGCTCGTGAAAAATAATGCAGAAAACCAAACTTTGCGTGAAGCTAACCGACGACAGAGAGAGAGAGGGTGGTGGCCCCGACCAGAGAGAGAGATAGGGGTTATCCTGCCCGTTAGATCATACGATCAACGATCGGCGGGCACGATCCGCGTGACATGGGCTAGACCAATCAGGGCAATGTTGGGCGTCTGTGAGAGTTTGTGAAGGGAGAGGGCAAAACTGAGTAGTATCAAGAAACCAAGGGCAAGTGAGTAGTAAACAGACTAAGGGATTCAAATATGAGATTTAAAAAATGGAAAATGCATGTTTTGTACAATGAAACCCATCTTGGCCCACCTCAAACTATTTGCAATACAAATATACATGAGTGTGAAAATTATGGCCTCATTCAGACAAAGTATGTTTTGGGAAAAGCTGTTTTGGGTAGGGCTTATTGTGGAGAACCATGCACCTTCATAGCTACTAGGTGATTTGAGAAGTGGCAATTTGTGGTAAAACTTGATTTATCTATGATTTATCTATGATTTGAGAAGTGGCAACTTGTGGTAAAGACTCCATGAGTAAGTGCCACTCTTTTTCGGAACTTTTGCACATTAAATAACTCATTTAACTGGTTAATCCCATTTGTTGACTCTCTGTTGACCAACCACTTGAGGGTAAAACTGAGTATATTGCACTAGCCAGTATTAGCACCCAAGGGGAAAATTGAGCACACAAAAAATGCTAGTATATGACTCGAGGGTATACCTGAGTATATCTAAATTTCCAGGGTTAGACCCGAGGACGCGTGTTGCGGTGCAGAAGTGGAAGACGTGCCATTGTTGACGCGTGTCGCGGTGCAGACGTGCAAATAGTGGACGCATAGGACGCGGGTCGCATTTAGGACGCGTAAGCCCCTCCTTCCCTCCCTCTGCACACAGTCGTCTCATTCTCGCTCACGCACGAAACCACCCCTCTCACGTCCCATCAACTTCCCAAATCGGAAAAACCCCAACCGCCCTACGCACGCTACCCTGCCGGCGATGGAGAAGAAGAATGCGCCGGCGGCCGTCGCCTCCGAGCCCGTCGCCGTCGAGCCCGTCGCCGCCGAGGGCGGCGCATCCAAGCGCGGCGCCTCCGTGAACTGGGCCTCTCTCTCGGCTGATGGACCACTTCACAAGATCGGCGAAGGCTTACTGGCGAACGAGGAGTACGCCGACACCTACTCTGCTATGAGGCAAGTCTGTAGAAATTGGCGCTCAGGTTTGCCTGAGCCCGACGTGCACCTGGACGAATGGATCATGCTAGACCACGCCCTTCCACGCGTCGCTGAGTTCACCTTCCTCCAACTCGGCACATCACGCTCCGTCACCATAGATCTATCGAAAGTTCATACAAGGTTCAAATTCCTCCATATCTACCTTTTTATTTTCAATCTTAAACATCTTAGTGCTGAATGTTATCTTCATCTATATATTTTAGATACTACTTCATCGGCTTTTGCCGTGGCGTCATCGTGCTTGCCCAGAAGAACCCGCCGCACAAGATACGGCTTCTGAACCCACTCACAAATGCATCGAACACTATGTTTGAGGCGCAGATGCCATCTGTTTTTCTGGATTCAGTCGCTGTAATCAAATCCCCGACTATGGTCTTCGTTGCCGCACAATTCCCGCCGGCAATTGGTTGGGTCGATGAGAGCACTACAACTAAGGATATATATTAAGATTGGGGAGAAGAAAGATTTTCGATCGAGAACCATTGTCTGCGTTGCATTACCCCATTCAATGGTGAACTGTATGCAGTAGCTGCGGACAATTTTGAGATCGGAAGAATAGTGTGCACCAATGTACAGTTGCAGCAGCGCGAGAAACCTTTGTCAAGATGGAGACACTAATTTCATTTCCAGAACTTGGACGTCAGAAGTTCTACCTTGTGAAGTCGGATGGTGATCTGCTGCTTGTGTTGTTGGTCAACCGGGCTTTGGCGGGCAAACCATTGGTGTACCGTGTGGACACTCAGAGCCGCTCTCTCCATCCGGTCAGTAACATTGGCAGTAATGCCTTCTTCGTGAATTATATCCGGTCTATCTCCGTCGACACTAGAGTGCACCCGACACTTCGACCTTACTGCATCTACTACACGGATTTGGGTTATATGAGAGAGTACTCTCATGATACAAAGGCACGGGATGAGTGGCCACTACGTGTGGATAGAATAGGAAACTACGGTATGAAAAATGAACACATGCCATACCGTCTGGAGGATGTATTGGCCGCACACTGCAGACGGAACGAGTTCAACCAATATTTCCTTGGGGTAATGCACGAATGGAGCGACGAAGAAATATATGAGGAGGAATGAAGAACAAATTCATTCATCCTGGGGTATCCTAATCTTCTTGTTGTCCATACATTGCGTGCGTCTTGTATATTTTTCAGCTTAGTTTGTCGTGAACATTAACAATGTTATTGGCTGCTTTTGGCTGCTGTATGCAGTTTATGTATTATACTTAGTTTTCTGATTATGCTGTTATGAATTTATCATATACTAGCTTCTAGATTTGCTGCCATATTGGGCAAAAAACGAGGGCCAAAAGGCATAAATAACCCCAGAGATTTGCTACTAGATTTGCTGCCATATTGAAGAAAGACAGAAATAGAAGCTTCTCTAGATTTGATACTAATTTGGTGAAAAAGACAGAGAGAGAAAGAGGGGAAAAGGTGCTCTTAAAAATGCCAATTTGGGCCGAGAGAGACAAAACCCAGCTCCTGCTCACGTGCAACCAAACGCTTCTCGTCCTGTCCCACGCGGTCCCTTTCTACCAGCCCCACGCGACGCGTCCCCACGCGGCCCCACAGACGACGCGGCGCAACACGTCAGCACAGAACGTCCAAATAGACGGATTCCTTCCGTCTGAGCTCCTTCTGCGGGTTCCAGACATAGGCTTGGGGAAAACTGAGAAAAAACTAAGGGGCTGGGGAAAACTGAGTACAACTAACGAAGCGGGGGCACGAAAATAGAAATCCCTTTTATTTAATATGGAATAATTAATATCTTTAAATCTGTAAATCAAAATTTGACAAATAATATGTCTAAATCGATTAGAAAAATGAGAGGAATCCAAATACGACATATATATCATATTTTGAATCTAAAAATATTTTTTCCAAAAATTCATGAGCATTAGATCATGTACCAGTAGTTTAAATCTGGCCGGCCTCCTATCGATTTGACAGAAATTTGTATTTTCATGAGGGAAGGACGGAAAAGTTCCAAATACACCGGTTGAGAAATTTTCCATCTTAGTTTGTCTAGTATTTTTGAACAATGTATTGGTACCAATGTGAATCTTTAATTTGGTGCTTGCTTCATAAAACACCACATTTTCGGCACCTCAAAAATGGAAAATGGTTTTTTCGTGCGATGAAATGGAAAACTTCCTCCTGCAATATCGTAAGACATCCCAATATGCACATGTGTGCACAATATGGGCACATTATCACAAACTATGCCACGATTCTATCCATAATATTGGTCGTTTGACCTAAATGTCATGAAACCTCGAACATGATAGCTCATTTTGTGAAGGATTTTTTGTGATGTTCACAATTTTCCAACTTTAATATTTTTTCTTGTAACTATGGCACATAATATGGCACCACGCGAAGGTTTCACATTGTCTGGATCGTTTTCGAATTTTTTATGCCCGTTTCAAACTATATTCAAAACAGCGGGCAAGAAGATCCTTTGCCCGGGGCAGAGGCTCGCCAAACTTGCACTAGATCTCTAATGAAATAGCATTTTTTTGAACCTAAAAATGATTTTTACAAAAAACCCTAAGCATTATATCATGTACCTGTAGTTCAAATCTGGTCGGCCTCCTACCGATTCGGCATGAATTTGTCATTTTCATGAGGGGTGGACGGAAAGGTTCCATATAAACCGGTTAAGAAATTTTCCATATTATGTGGTCTAGTATTTTTGAAAAATGTGTTGGTACCAGTGTGAAACTTTAATTTGGTGGTTGCTTCACAAAACACCTCGTTTTCGACACCTCAAAAATGGAAAATGTTTTTTCGTTCGATGAAATGGAAAACTTTCTCCTGCAACATCGCAAGACATCCCAAGATGCACATGTGTGCACAATATGGGCACATTATCACAAACTATGTGACGATTCTAGCCATAACATTGGTTGTTTGAACTAAATGTCATGAAACCTCGAACATGATAGCTCATTTTGTGAAGGACTTTTTGTGATGTTTGAAATTTTGCAACTTCAATATTTTTCGTTGCAAATATGACACATAATATGACACCACGCGAAGGTTTCACATTGTTTGGATCATTTTCAAAATTTATATGCCCGTTTCAAACTATATTCAAAACGGCGGGCAAGAAGATCCTTTGCCCGGGGCCGAGGCTCGCCAAACTTGCACTAGATCTCTAATGAAATAGCATGTTTTGAACCTAAAAATGATTTTTACTTAAAATCCTGAGCATTATATCATGTACCTATAGTTCAAATCTGGTCAGCCTCCTACCGATTCGACAGGAATTTGTCTTTTTCATTAGTGGTGGATGGAAAGTTTCCATATACACCGGTTAAGAAATTTTCCATCTTATGTGGTCTAGTATTTTTTTAAAATGCGTTGGTACCAATGTGAAACTTTAATTTGGTGGTTGCTTCACAAAACACCCCATTTTCGACACCTGAAAAATCGAAAATGGTTTTTTCGTGCAATGAAATGGTAAACTTTCTCCTGCAACATCGTAAAACATCCCAAGATGCACGTGTGTGCATAATATGGGCACATTATCTCAAACTATGCCACGATTCTATCCATAATATTGGTTGTTTGACCTAAATGTTATGAAACCTCGAACATGTAGCTCATTTTGTGAAGGATTTTTTGTGATGTTTGCTATTTTCCAACTTTAATATTTTTCCTTGTAAATATGACACATAATGTGACACCACGCGAAGGTTTCACATTGTTTGGATCGTTTTAAATTTTATATGCCCGTTTCAAACTATATTCAAAACGGCGGGCAAGAAGATCTTTTGCCCGGAGCTGAGGCTCGCCAAACTTGCACTAGATCTCTAATGAAATAGCATGTTGTGAACCTAAAAATGATTTTTACAAAAAATCCTGAGCATTATATCATGTATATGTAGTTCAAATCTGGTCGGCCTCCTACCGATTCGGTAGGAATTTGTCTTTTTTCTAAGGGTGGACGGAAAGGTTCTAGATACACCGGTTAAGAAATTGTCTATCTTATGTGGTCTAGTATTTTTGAAAAATGTGTTGGTACCAATGTGAAATTTTAATTTGGTGGTTGCTTCACAAAACACCCCGTTTTCGACACCTCAAAAATAGAAAATGGTTTTTTTCGTGCGATGAAATGGAAAACTTCCTCATGCGACATCGTAAGACATCCCAAGATGCACATGTGTGCACAACATGGGCACATCAAACTGTGAGACGGTTCTAGCCATAACATTGGTTGTTCTGTGTGAAAGCCATAAAACATCAGACATGATAGCTCATGTTTTGAAGATTTTTTGAGATATTTGCAATATTCCATGTTTGATATTTTTCCAAGATAGATCTTATTTTTCTGAAAATTTTGATATATTATTTGTATTTTTCTAAATTATAATGATTTAGTTATGATTTTTCGAAGATTAATGTGGTAAAATGGAAAATAGCTATGCCGACGGCATAGGGCTGAAATGCCGTCGGCACAGACCTGACGCTGTTACCTCGCCGTTACGGCGGAGAGGCTGTGCCGACGGCCAAAACTGTGCCGACGGTTGCCGTCGGCACATACCTTCATGTGCCGACGGTTTTCCTGTGCCGACGGCTAACCTGCTGGCCTGGCCGGAACGGGTCCTGTGCCGACGGCCCCGATATTTGACCGTCGGCACAAGATCTGGCCGTCGGCACCTCGGCGCGTTCCCGTAGTGATGCTACATGTGCTAGCTTCATGGTTTGCTGACTCCCATCAGTTTCAATACAAACTATATTTATATGATATCAGGCTTCAAAGAAGCATCTGTCTGGAAGGATGGACCAACTAGATTGTAGTTTAGATGGAAGCCACAGGAGAAGAGGTTTGGAACTTTCTCGTTTATTTGTTGTTTGCCTGATTTTGTGTATTTCGAGGGAGACTGATACTACAAAATAAATTCGTATTTCATAGGTGACAGCCACACATGGAGATCTAAGCCCCTTTCAGGAGGAAATACAATCAGTTCATTGTGTACATTGCACTCTGGTGGTTGCCACCGGAGAACAGATATAAATGCACTTGTCAGACCAGAGAACAATAAGTTCAGTTAACCACGCTCCCCTCTTCAGTTCAGATTCTAAATTTTCCAACAAATTGGTATTTGTAGGATAACTTCATCTCAGTGTCAGTACAGTAGCTTTGTGACTTCTCAACGGAGTTGGGCTGGTTAGGAGTAGCATCTTCTCGTGAGAATAATAATGTGCCATTGTGCCAAACGAACAGAGAAGTTGCTCCTGAGCTGAAGGTCTGGCAGGAGAGGTCTTTGAACACTCCAGAGTTTACTATGTAGAAATATGGAGCGTTTTCCTCCTTTTGCTAAAAAAATTGGGGAACCATGAATGCTTCACCGTTCGAATTTCTGATCAGGACGTGTCACTGCATCAGTTGCAAACAACGGGGACGTACTTGTCACTGTGTCAGCTTGCACCATCTACGAACAGCAAGGAAGGAGGTGGGCACATCCATTCTATCACACAATTACACACAGCGCGAGGACGGGCAGTGGGATCACGCCCATTTCTACTTGTCGTGTGGCTTAGGGTAGAATTTGATGCGCTTCACGAAGAAGGCAGAATCCAAAGCAAGCGGGTAGCAATAATTTGATACCCATACCAGTATTTGAAATGAGCAGACCCCGATTTGGGCGCTGGGTTAAATTTGCCCCGGAAGTGGGCAGGCGCTATTTTGGAATCGAGAATTACTGCGGCCACATGCGATAGGCCAGACTGTTCACTAGCCGAGGGAGAGACGCTATCTGTCTGATTTGCAGAAGTGTATCAATCCAAAACCCAAAACAGCTGGACCTGATTCTTCTTCTAGAAGACATAGAGGAGGCTGGCTTGCACCTACTCCTGGTTACTACAAGATCACTGTTGATGGAGCTTGTTTAAAGGGCTGGGAGTCAAGGGGCTGTTAGTGCCGCTGCAAGAGACCATTAAGGATATTACATGGGTGCTGCAATGCAACTACGGTTTTCCGAGGTGTTGTTGCCTGCAGGGAAGCATTATCTCTACCCGAAGATCTGGATATTCGAAAGACTAGCATCACGTCAGATTGTCAAGGCATTCTTCGTGACATATCTGAATTCACGGGAGGAGCGAATGCAGCTGTCGTCGTCAGAGAAATGAAGGAGTGTTTAGAGAGGTTTGAAGCAGTTTTGTTCAGTGATGAACGTAGACACAGTTTACTGTCGAAGCTCACAACCTAGCTCGTGCTGCGCCGTCTGTGGCTGTCAAACAATTCTGATTGATAAAGTGGGACGGTAAATCTCAAAAAAAGAAGTACTAGCCGAGGCAAAGTAAAGAGAGTACTGCAGCTGCAGTTAAAACATCCACCCGTCAACTACCCCGGCCTATAAACCCCTAGCTACCCATCCGCTCCGATCCTCAACTCCATCATCGCATATCAAGCGAGAGCAGTGAGCTTGAGTCTCGGTTAGCGATCCACTCCACTACTCCAGTACCAGTCTCGATCGGCTGAAGCAGAGATGGCACTTCCTTCCCGCCGCGTGGCCGCGTCCGCCGCCCTCCTCCTTCTCCTTCTCCTAGCCACAGGTTCGCTGGTTCTTGGTGCTCCATCATTGTGATTCTGTTTCGTTGGTTCTTGGTGCTCTGTCACCCACAAGCCATTTTGATATGAACTGTGATTTTTCTTGACGTTAGCAGAGCTGGGGACGACGACGGTGGTGGAGGCGAGGACCTGCATCTCGCAGAGCCACAGCTTCAAGGGCGCCTGCCTGAGCAGCACCAACTGCGCCAGCGTCTGCATGACGGAGGGCTTTCCCGGCGGCGACTGCAAGACACGCCGCTTCCAGCGCAAGTGCTTCTGCGTCAAGAACTGTTGATCGGCTAGCGCTCTGCGCTTGCCGCTCGGCGACCTCCGCTTCTGCTCCTGCTGATCGGCTACCAGTAGTCCGTCCGTCGTCGTTATGTTGTGCGCGCGTCTGTCTGCTAGGTGTTTCCTCCGCGCGAGCGCTTGGAATAAAGTACCGTAGAATCGTTTGTGTGAAGCTGCTGCTGCTGCCATGTAAGGTCGTTCCGTGGATATATGTATGTATGCGCTGTGTGTGATCGTTTCGAGGTGAATCAGTGATCAACTTCAAGGATACCTGCTCTTAATTACCGGACTACTCGCTCTCTCTTCTTTTGCTAGACACAAGTATAGCTTCTAAGTTTTAACCAAGACTGACACATAAACACAAAAACAGTCACTTGGCTTCGGGTGATATACCAAAATACCTGGTATAATTAATGTATATATACAACACCACCACCAAATATGCGGTGGAGTGCGAAGCAAGGGGCAACGAGCAAATATGTACATACACATATCGTGCAATCAAAATCATACGGTGCAAGTAATTTAACAAACAAAGCTGTCAAAAGGAGCGAGTAAAGAAAACTCGAGCTGATGTGTGTCAGAGCAACTCTAACAGAGCCTCTATTTATCGGAACTGAAAAAATCGAGTTCAGTCTCCCGAAAAACACTTTGGCTGCGGATTTAGCGATGGTGCAGAACAGAAACCGAAAAGGCGAACCGAACTCGAAGAAATCAAACGTCGCGGGAAACCAAAATTTGCGATTGCACACGATTTCATCGGTTGAAGCTAAATTCGTTCATAATTTGTACAATACTAGGCAAAATACATGCATATTGCACGTACATTACGAATCTAGGCACCTAAATTCAACTAGAATTAGTCCCTGGAGTGACTATACTGTCACCGGGGAGCTAATGTCGCCGGCGGAGGGTTTTTGCTCGCCGGTCTTCCTAGGTGAGGACGACCGCCGCCACTTCGACGACCGGCGCCTCGGAGGTGCTCCCGCACGCTTGAGGCGTCCCGACGGCGTCGTCGTCATCGTCGCCGTGCGGGGGCAGCGCCGGCAGAGGAGGGCTGCACGCCGCGGCAACGGGGGGCGCCTCGGGTTTTGCTTCCGCCGCCTCCTCCGCGCGCGCAGCGAGGTACGCCATCATCTCCGGCCACTTCCAGCCGGCCCTCCTCCATGCGTCGATGGAGCGCCGACGCCTGCCGAGCTCCGGCGACGCCCGTGTACCCGGCGGACGCCGAGTGCACCTTCCGGCGCCGGCTTGGCCACCTCCCCTACCCACGCGCCTAGCACGCGTCATTCCGGACGGAGGGGAGCTGGCCGAAGCGGCGGCGCGGCCTCGGAGCGGCCGGAATCGCTCGTCGGAGCGGGGACCGGGTGGCGGCGGAGGGAGAGGAGACGGCGGAGGGAGTAGGGTTTGCGAACCGTACTCCCCTCCGCGATCCCTTTTAATAGGGGCCCGAACTTTTCCCCTGAACTTAGTATTCGGGCCGGCCCACTTTTTCGGGCGCTTGTGGTGACCCTGCATACCACTGCATGTTGTAGTATGTCAGTCGTTGATATAACATTCACGAAGTACCATTCCGCAAATATTACATCCCTCAGAGTAGTACAACAGAACATAGCAGGTCCATAACTCATTCATTTATTATTACAAACATAATACACATATCGTCTCGGAGCTCCTCTTGGGTCTTAAGAGGGATACTCCTGGGTTCGAGGCGAACCCAACTTAACTTACAATATAGAAGTTTCATTAAGTTATACATTTATTCTCTCGAGCAGCTAAGTATTAGGTAGTCTACGCTACTACTACTACTCGATGCTTCTAGGCTTGATCTCCTCCGGAAGCCTCCCCGGTTCCGTAGACTATGAGGTAGTCTACGCCTTCAATACCTCCAGAGAGGTCTGGTTCTTCATAGCCCATGATCTCGGCTCCTTCAGGGTTGTCGTAGTCCTCCTCCAGACGATTCAGACAATCTAAGCAAGGGATTTAAGAGTGGGATGAGTACGAGCGTACTCAACAAGTTTATTATAGATAAGAGGTGTTTAATGCACTAGCTACGATACTAGACCAAAAAGTCTAATATCAATGCAGGTTTTGATAAACATTTCTTCAAGAGATTGCTTTTATTTCAAAGAGCTATGTCCGTCAGCCTTCACCGGTTTACTAGAACTTCATGGAGCTCCTTTCCGGCCGCGTTCGCAGTTCCATATCCCGGAACAGGGAGTGACAGGTCACGGTTCTTTACACTCTGCAGAGGTGTGTTGCTTTACCCATAAGAGATCTTAACCTTGGTGCCAACCGGGCAGCTTTCCCGTCCACACTTCCTTCGGTGTGAGGCCCGGTATAAGGTCTAGCCAATCATGTTCCTTCGCTACCTCGAACACCCAACCTTTGTTGCATGCCCCGACCCTGGGTCCACGCCGGTCCCATTATTCCCGTAGATTTCAGGGTGGACCCCGACCACGACGTCAATGCAGGGCTCTACCATACATTCCTACGCCGGTAGCTGCAACCCATCTTGGACCGCAATACCGTGGGGACTTAGGACTCCCCAGCCTCACCGCTTGCTCCTTCGGGCGACAAGTGTACTACAGACTATGCCGTGGGGACTTAGGACTCCCCAGCCTCACCGCTTGCCCCCTTGGATTACAAGTGTACTACGGTAAAGCGCATCCGTTGATGAACGAGAGGTGGAAACACTTTTGACTACTCCGTCCCACTCCGGATCTTATGGTTAACACGATTATTACGGCACAAGAATCACTGGCGACATTTGTTGTTTAATCCTAGATGGATATAAACCCTTGCAATGGAACCTCCACCATATCAACACAATCCATGGTTCCATTGCCCACCACATAGTCATATTCATAGTTATGAAAGTAGTGATTTTGGTTTTTATGCAATAGTGATAACCATAGTACTTTGCAAGTAATTTGATAGAAATAGTCATATGACATGAGCAAGTGATGAACTTGCCTGAACACTGCAAAGTTTTGCAGTTGGATGGTGTGGACTGACCCTTGTCCTCTGTTTCTGAAAAATAGCATCATTGTCCGATAAGGGCAATGGTTAAAGAAGCAATTATGCATGATTCCAGTTTTAGGGTTTGTCCCCCCCTTCCGATGACATTATTATTTCATGTAAGAGGTTAATACTAAGATAGATTTGGAGATACTATATTTAGGGTAAATACCACCTTGAAATGTTGTCAAGGTGTTTTTAAAGTCCAAATGCATTAATGGACATATTTTTATTACTGAAAATAATATGTGTGATTTAAATGATTATTTAAATCATCAAATTGAGACTTATTCTTAGTTTTCTTCAAAAATTCTCTTTGATATTTTATTTAGATAGAGAATTTTATGCTGATCAATTTTCATATTTTTAATTATTTTTTTAGAGCTTTAAAACATTTCTTATGTATTTTCAAAGTTTCTATTTTTATCTAATTTTGTGTAATGACTAAAATGCCCTTGGGCCCCACCTGTCAGGGTGGCCCAACGGGTTGAGTCTAACCCGAGCCGCACCGATCGGCTCGGTCGGACCCAGTCGCCCCCTTCCTCACTCTCTCTCGCGAAACCCTAGCTCCTCGCGCTCTGGCGACTCGCGCGTCGCCGCCGCCTTCGCCGAATTTCTCCGGCCAACTCCGGCCATCGCCGCCGGCGAGATGGGGTGCGTCTGAACCGCCGTTCGACGGCGCTTCAGATCCACCGCGTCGATCTGTTCCTCGTCGCCTCTTCGTTTCACCCCCAACCCCTCTGCTCACCTGGCCGTGGTGATCTGCGGCGGTTCGTCGCCCGCCGACGATCCTGGCGCCGTGGCGCGGCCGTGTGCCACGCCGTGGTGGTTGCGCTGGAGCCGCTGTGCTCGGCGAACGCCTGGCTTGGCCATGGCTTGGCGCTGCCGTGGCCAGGCTGTGCCGCCGTGCCGCCACGGTGACGCCGTGGTGCTCTGCTCCAGGTATGTTCACCTCCGTCTTCTTCCTTCTCTCCTCCTCCTCTTTGTCTAGCTCCGGCTACTGGCCTTGCTTCCCCTCGTGGAGATGCTGGCCATGACGTGATGCTGCTGCTGTGCCGTGCTAGGGCTTGGCATGCTGCTGCACTACTGCTGCTGTGCTATGATGTTGCCATGAATCCAAGCTGTTGTGCTGTGCTACTGCTATGCGTATGCTGCTGCTGTGCATTTGCCATGGATCCTAGCTGCTGTGCTGTGCTGTTCTGCTCTATAGCTTGTTGTTGCAACTCATGAGCTCTTGCTCATGAGCATGCTGTGTTGCTATGCTTATTTAACTATTCCTGCTGTTGCTATATGACTCTTGCCTCTCCGGTGTATGCAATTCCTTGCCCCTGGCCTGATGACTGTGTGTCATCCTTGCAATTTGCAAGAGCCAGTGCTTCAGTTGTAATATTCTCTGTGCTATAAATCCTGGAACTGCCCATTGGGCATTGTTGTTGACTAAACAGCACCATCCAGTGATGGTGTGCTTTTGGATACAATTGTATTTATCTCATTAGTTTATCTGTGATGCAATTCATTAAGAAATGTGACTGTTTAATTAATATAGTCATGGAATTGATGCTAGAGTTGGTTCTAGCATGCTGTAGCATGCTCTAGCAAGCTTCTGAGGATCTTATGATCATCAGTTGCTTGTAAAAGCTGCTCTTTGGTGTATGTGCCTCACTGCTGCTCAATCTGTGCTGTGTGTGTGTCACACAGACTTGTTCTGGTGTGTGCTGGTGTTTGCTCAAGCATCTGCTGTTGCTTGCAGTGATCCTCTGGATCATGTGCAAGTGTACCAGTTACTGGTGATTTGTGAATTTCATTTATCTGTATAGCTTGTCCTTGTTTATTGGATAAATGAGATGAACTGCTTGCAGTGATGACTCTTATAATTATCTTGATTGAGCTAGAGGGATGCCAACAGTTGTTGGGGACCCTAGCTCCTCTTTGAACCCATCTGGGTGATGATACAAGTGCTGGGCTTGATGGTTTGGCTGTTTTAGTGGTTGAGGTGACCCTAGCAGTAATCATATACTGCCTTTGGGTAGCTCCCCTCTTGTTGGCTTGCTGTGGCTCACTAGATGCTTTCTGGGTGATCCTTTTGTTGGATTGCCAGTAGCTTTTGATGTTGAAATCAAATAGACAATGATTTGTCTAATATCTGATGGTTAGTGAACCATTTAGTGCTAGGTGAGTTGGGCTAGGCTAGCTGTGGATCAATCCTTGCTGGATTCTTTGGTTTGCCTCAGTGATAATACACTTGGCTTGACCATTTCTTCCCTAGGATGATTTTCTTCTGGCTTATTCCCCTTTTTTCCAGCATCAAATGGTTTAACACCAAATGATGATGTATCCAGGGTTTCATGCCCACTTTGCTTCTGTGATGCATGTGCATGCTTATTTATGAGCAAGACAGATGCTGGCTCATGATTCTTGTGTATACCTCACTCCAGCTCCTAGAAATGGGGTTGGTGTAGAGGATTTCTTCTGGTTTGGTTGATTTGCTTGCCCTGCTCCTCCTGGAAAGCTTGGGATGCTTGATTTGCTTCTGTTGCTTACTGGAATAGGTTGAACAGCTGTGGTTGTTCTTCCTGTTCTTGTTGTGCTTGCTGTTCTTGGTGTTCTTACCCTGGTGATGCTTGTCGATGAAATGGCTAGGGTTTGCTGTGAATAACATTTATACTGGCCCTCTCCATGCCTCTCTTGGTCGACAGCACAAGTCTGGTCACTTTGGTGACTCTCCCCTGGCTATGTGTGTGTGGCATGCATGCAGCACTCCCTGGCTTGCTGTTGAGCATGCACTCAAGCTTGGTGAGCTGCTTGTGTGTGTATGAGACTTGGGCTCTGGGATGGATCAGCTCGGCTGATCTTTGATCATATCCTCTCCATCACATTTTATTTGCTAACCTTCCAAGTGGCAATGCCACTTGGCATAATGCTATGATTGTTTTGTGTGTGTACAGGGATCAAGAAAATGATCAAGAGAAACTCAAGATCATATTGAAACAGAAGTTCTTGAAGTTTACTTGTGTAGTTTAGGATATTTCAATTCCTTGTAATTTTCCTTTTTCTTATTTCATTTATTCATTTCATGTAATGTGTTGTAAATTCATAATTCAATTCTGAATATTGTAAAGGCAATGTATTCTTGTGTGATGATCAATAAAGCTCAAGGTTTTCTCTAATGAGCTTTACTTATTATTTGAATTGTTTATATTGTGTATTATTTATAATTGTTTAATGAATTATCTCAAGTTTGAATTATGAGATTTCTATTTTATGTTTGAATTTGAAATTCAAATTCAAATTTGGTTTGAATTCAATCAAATAACTTAATTTTGAATTCAAACATGCAACTTAAGATTGTGATGCATCTTCTCTTCTCTCTTCTCAAAATCCTAATCTAGTTAAGTAGGAACAAGTTCATCGCACTCTCGAAACCCTAACCCTGTAGGATGTCGAGAGACAAACCTGTTCCCCTTCGATGCAGTTTTGTTTTAAAAGCGCGAAATTTCCCTGTAATTTACAATGCAATGCACATCCCTTTCTAAAATCTACCCCTCGATCGTCTCTAAACCTAGGACATTACAGCCTTTCCCCCTTAAAGAAAACTTCGTCCCGAAGTTGTGGTTGTAATACCTGAAGAGTTCGGGGTATGTTTTCCTCAGGTCTTCCTCCTTTTCCCAGGTGGCTTCCCTCTCGGGATGATGCTTCCATTGTATCTTGCAGTACTTTATAGCTCTATTCCTGAGTTGTTTCCAGTTCTCCTCGAGAATCTTTGCTGGCTTCTCGATGTAAGTCAAATCTAGTTGTAACTCGAGCTCTTCATGTGATACTGGTTCATCTGGGGTCTTTAAACACTTTCTGAGTTGCGACTCATGGAATACATTGTGAACCTGAGATAACCTTCCTGGTAGTTCCAACTCAAAGGCTAAACCTAGGTTTTGACTCAGAATCTTAAAAGGTCCGATGTACCTAGGTCTTAACTTTCCCTTTACTCCAAATCTCTGAAGTCCTTTCATCGGGCTCACCTTGAGATATACCATGTCTCCAACTTGTGGCTCCCATGTTCTTCTCTTTTGATCGGCATAACTCTTCTGTCGGCTTTGGGCTATCTTGAGCCTATCTCTTATAATGTCAATAATTTGTTGCTTTTCCTTGACATAATCAGGGTTAAACTCCTTGCTTGCTCTAGCTTCATACCAGCATATGGGTGATCTACACTTCCTTCCATACAGAGCTTCGAACGCTGCCATCTTGATGCTGCTTTGGTAGCTGTTATTGTATGAAAACTCTGCTAGTGGCAAGTGCTCCTCCCATGATCCTCCGAAGTCTAGGGCACAAGCCCTAAGCATATCCTCTAAGATCTGGTTAGTTCTCTCGGTTTGTCCACCTGTCTGGGGATGATAGGCGGTACTATAGTCCAATTTGGATCCTAAGGCTTCGTGTAGTTGCTTCCAAAATGCTGACGTGAACACGGATCCTCGATCCGACACGATCTTCTTGGGCACTCCATGTTTACTCACGATCTCTTTGATGTAAAGATCGATGAGTTTCTCTCCTTTATCTTGCTGGTTTACTGCTAAGAAGTGTGCACTTTTCGTCAACCGGTCCACGATTACCCATATCATGTCCTTCTTTTTATTGGTCATGGGTAGTCCGGTGATGAAATCCATTCCTATCTCCTCCCATTTCCATTCTGGAATGGTTAAAGGTTGTAACTTTCCTGCCGGACTCTGGTGTTCAGCCTTCACTCTCTGGCAGGTATGGCATTCCGCCACGTATTGTGCTATTTCTCTCTTCATATTATTCCACCAGAATAACTCCTTGAGATCCATGTACATCTTGGTACTTCCCGGATGTATGGAATATGGTGTTTGATGGGCTTCACGGAGTATTACTTCCTTGATTTCAGCAATATCCGGAACACAAATCCTCTTCTGAAACCATAGTGATCCTGATTCTCCTCGATGAAATTCTGATGGTCTACCTTCATCAATCCTTCTCATCTCCTCCACGATGAATGGATCGTCCAACTGACCCATCATTATCTCATTCTTCAGGTTGACATTTAGCTCATCGGCTACTTGTAAAGCCGATAGTCCTTCATGAGCTTCTTTCTCCCAAAGTTGTATCTGGGCTTGACTTATTTCCTTCCTCAACTCCGGTGATAACTCTTGTTCCACTCCTCCGGTGCTCTTCCTACTCAAGGCATCTGCTACAACATTGGCCTTTCCTGGAGTATAATTGATGGTCAAATCATAATCCTTGATCAGTTCAAGCCATCTTTTCTGCCTCATATTGAGTTCCTTTTGCGTGAAGAAGTATTTGAGACTCTTATGATCTGTATAGAGCTCACACTTGGCTCCATAGAGAAAATGTCTCCATGTTTTAAGTGCAAATACAACTGCTGCTAATTCTAAATCATGTGTTGGATAGTTCACTTCATGAGGTCTGAGTTGCCTCGATCCATAAGATATCACTTTCCGATCTTGCATAAGTACGCAACCCAATCCATGCTTGGATGCATCACAGTACACGGTGTAATCCTTGCCAACTTCAGGAACTGCTAACACAGGTGCCGTGGTGAGTTTCTCCTTCAGAGTTTGAAAACTCTTCTCACACTCCTCTGACCACACGAATGGTGTGTTCTTTCTTAACAGCTTTGTCATTGGTCCTGCTATCTTGGAGAATCCTTCAATGAATCTCCGATAATATCCTGCCATTCCTAGGAATCCTCGGATTTCTTTGACAGTCTTGGGTGCTTCCCATTCTAAGACTGCTGCTACCTTGCTCGGGTTAACAGCTATTCCATCTTTGCTAATGACATGACCAAGAAATTCCACTTGATCTAGCCAAAATTCACACTTGCTAAACTTGGCATAGAGTTGATGTTCTCTTAGTGTTTGCAACACTAACCTCAGATGTTCAGCATGTTCGGCTTTGTCTTTGGAGTAGATCAAGATATCATCGATGAATACGATGACAAACTTGTCTAGATATGGCATGAAAATCTTATTCATGAGATTCATGAAAATTGCTGGGGCATTGGTTAATCCAAAAGGCACTACAAGGTATTCATGATGTCCATACCTTGAAACAAAGGCAGTTTTCGGAACGTCTTCCTTCTTGATCTTTATCTGGTGATAACCGGATCTTAGATCAATTTTGGAAAAGACTCCCGCGCCTCTAACTTGATCGAATAGATCTTGTATTCTTGGAAGTGGATACTTGTTCTTGATTGTTACATTGTTCAAATTCCTGTAGTCTCCGCACATCCTTCTTCCTCCATCTCTTTTATCTACGAAGATCACAGGTGATCCCCATGGTGAAACACTTTCTTGTATGAATCCTTTCTGTTCCAAGTCATCCAGTTGCTCCTTAAGTTCTTTTAACTCCTTCGGCCCCATCTTATATGGTGCTTTAGCAATCGGAGCTGTTCCTGGGATTAGGTCGATAGTGAATTCTATCTCCCTATCAGGTGGCATTCCAGGTAATTCTTTAGGAAACACATCCTGAAATTCATTCACTACAGGTATATCCTCCAACTTCACCTCCTTCATGTTGTTCAGCTGTAGCTCGACCTCGATCTGGGTATGCTTGTCTCCTTGGTAGATCATTCTACTTCCATCGGGGCTTTTCAAAGACACAGTCTTGTTTACACAGTCGATCAATGCTCCGTTAGCTTCTAACCAGTTCATACCAAGAATGACATCAATGTCCTTCATCGGTAAAATGAACAGGTCTGCGTCGAACGCGCACTTATTGATCATGATGACTTGTTTTTGTTTGGTATGGGTTACTACTATCGTTCCCCCCGCGGAAAGTATGTTTATGGGTGTATCTAACTTAGTGCAACTAATCCCATGTTTGATGATGAATTGCTGAGAAATGAATGATGTAGTTGCACCAGTATCAAAAAGTACTTTGCCAGGATGAGTGAGTATCTGGAGCGTACCTATCACTGCTTGATCGGAGTTAACCACCTCCTCTAGGCTGGTGCAGTTCAATTTGCCGAAGGGTTTCTTGTTCTTCCAGTTCCCTCCGGTGTTTCCTCCTCGGCTTCCTCCTCCTCCTGACTGACCTCCTCCAATATTTCTCTTGGGGCAGTCCTTCAGCATGTGCCCCTCCTGGTGACAACCAAAGCATATAAACCTTGGTTTCTTGCAATCCTTGGCAAAATGTCCTGTGAGTCCACAGCTTCTGCAAACTATTTGATTTGCAGTCTGAAATGCTTGGTTCTTCCTGCTACCGTAGTAGTTGCTGTTGTTATTGTTGTTGTTGTTGTTGTTGTTGTACCTTGGCTTGAAACTCAAGCTGGTATTGGGCTTGTTACTGACAAACCTCTTAGGCTCAAACTTGGCCTTCTTCCTCTTCTCCTCTTGCAGCTGTTTAAAGTCATCTTCAAGAGTGATGGCTGCATCCACCAACTCTTGGAACTCAGTTGCTCTCATCATATGGAGCTGTACCTTGAACTGGGGACTTAACCCCCTCAAGAACCTCTTCTTCTTTTTGTCCTCAGTGTTGACTTCTTCAACAGCGTACCGGGACAGTTTTGAGAATTCCCTGACATAAGTCGGGATGGCCTTGTCCTTCTGCTCAAGACTTTCAAATTCTCGACGCTTCAGTTCCACAATACTTTCAGGGACATTGGATTCCCTGAACTTCCTCGCAAACTCCTCCCAGGTAAACACTTTTCCAGCTGGGTAAACGGCTACGATGTTGTCCCACCATGATGCGGCAGGTCCACACAACAAGTGTGTAGCATAACGAACCTTCTCCTGGTCGTTGCAACCAACAGTATTGAGCTTTCGCTCGGTGTCTATAAGCCAATCCTCCGCGTCCATTGGCTCGGGCGCGTATGCGAAAGATATAGGCTTGGTGTTCTGGAAGTCTGCTAAAGTGACTCCCTGATTCTCGGGTCTCTCCACCCGGTTCTGTTGCAGCAGCTCCTGGAAGAATTTATTCTGCTGCT
The DNA here is from genome assembly GCF_019359855.2 of Lolium perenne. NCBI lineage: Eukaryota > Viridiplantae > Streptophyta > Magnoliopsida > Poales > Poaceae > Lolium > Lolium perenne. The sequence goes on from NC_067247.2 coordinate 95,207,089, forward strand.
CCAACGTGATACGTTGCCTCTCTTCCATCATCTGCATATACAGAACGAAGTTCTGCTGCGTCATGGGTGGTGGTGGTGGTGGAAACTGATTCCTCGCTGCTTCATCAGCCTCTTCCTTCTGTTTCGCCTCGCGCTCCATGCGCTGTGCTTCTGTCTCCTCTCCTACCGGTCCCGACATAACCCCCTAGTTCTGCAACACAATATGATACTCATAATTACTCCATGCGCAAGTTTTCTGAGCTCAACTTTGTGCACAGAACTAGTCACGCAATGGAAATCAAGAAGCAAATCCAAATCATACAAAACATATACCATGTATATACATACTTAAGTGGTCTTATTACAATACTCAAGTCGATGTGAGTATGCAAACTCACTTATTAAAGTATATGTACAAATTTCTACAAATATTACACACTACAATACACGTGTTACTTGTGTATTGTAGTCCCGCCTTCCTTGGTGGACTCTAGTCGATCTTCACTCCCGGTACATCCCAGGCTTCCATCCGGTCGAACGTGTCGTCCTCCTGACAGAACCTGGAACATAAGGTTTCCCCGTCGGCTGGTAGTCGGAATCAGATGATGATCCTAGGGAGAAATCAGTGTTCACAAACTGGTCATTCAGTGCATCATAGTCCACCCATCGGGTGTACTCCCCTGTATCTCCACCATAGGTGTTTCCAACATTCGTATCCGACTCAACCTGTGTCAGATACCCTCTATCTTCTTCCCCATTCCACGGATAACTCTGGTGCTGGGTTGTGGCGTCTTCATTCATCTCCCCATCATAATACATTGAAGTACTATGAGTTCCAGTATCAGACCCCCAACGCCAACCTGTGGAGTTTTCTATAGGAGTCACGGAACGCTGATTGTTTCCGGATTCCTCTCCACCCTCATAGCCTCTATAGGAACTACTAAGATAGTTCCCAGGTGTAACGGGTATAGTTTCACGCTCAAGAGGATCAATACTAATGTAGTCACCAGCTGAATAAACTGGTGTGTGAACCACATCCTCCATGGTTTCCTTCCCCTTGGTCTCCTCCTTGGGTTCAGTGAACTCCTCTAGCATTGTATCAATTGCTCCCGTCAAATGACGGTTCAACTGAAAGAACAATGATAATAAGTTGCGGCTATTGTCCATGTATTTTGCAGCTTCTACTGGTTTGCGTTTTGCATATTTGAAGTGGTTACGCATGGGATCATCTTCCTCCTCCATATGAGGAATGTGGGTGAATTCGGAACCCATAAGCTCTTTCGTCTTATGCTCCCGAATATCAGTTATGGCTCTCATAACGGCTATATGGTAGGCTGTGTTGATAGTTCTAACTTCGCCTGCTGGCATTACTACGCTCATTCCCAAAGATTCGGGAAGTCGTAGCCCTACCCTACACTTTGCCAATACAGTACCATCATAGTACATGTATTTCTTTACTTGGATTTGGGGATCACACCCAAATTCAAGTAACATGGCACGAAGAATATCTGCGAGTCCTCCTTCATATTCACTCAGTGTGGAGTCCATCACTTTCACGTTTCGTCCCGGACGTGAACTTGCCATTGTTGGCTGTAGAAATATAAAGAATATAAGATTAGTAATAATGCATCATAATAGAGATAATAAAGAATTATCGCACTAAAAGATATGATTGTTGTATTCTCAATTGAATATACACCATATTTTTAGAGAATTCTTTACTAGTCCTATTTGACTCCTAACGTTCGGTCCCATTTACCAGGTTCCAACCTAAGGTCAAAGCTTTTGCTCTGATACCAACTGTGGTGACCATGCATACCACTGCATGTTGTAGTATGCCAGTCGTTGATATAACATTCACGAAGTACCATTCCGCAAATATTACATCCCTCAGAGTAGTACAACAGAACATAGCAGGTCCATAACTCATTCATTTATTATTACAAACATAATACACATATCGTCTCGGAGCTCCTCTTGGGTCCTAAGAGGGATACTCCTGGGTTCGAGGTGAACCCAACTTAACTTACAATATAGAAGTTTCATTAAGTTATACATTTATTCTCTCGAGCAGCTAAGTATTAAGAGTTCGTGCTGCTCGGCTACTACTACTACTCGATGCTTCTAGGCTTGATCTCCTCCGGAAGCCTCCCTGGTTCCGTAGACTATGAGGTAGTCTACGCCTTCAATACCTCCAGAGAGGTCTGGTTCTTCATAGCCGATGATCTCGGCTCCTTCAGGGTTGTCGTAGTCCTCCTCTAGACGATTCAGACAATCTAAGCAAGGGATTTAAGAGTGGGATGAGTACGAGCGTACTCAACAAGTTCATTATAGATAAGAGGTGTTTAATGCACTAGCTACGATACTAGACCAGAAAGTCTAATATCAATGCAGGTTTTGATAAACATTTCTTCAAGAGATTGCTTTTATTTCAAAGAGCTATGTCCGTCAGCCTTCACCGGTTTACTAGAACTTCATGGAGCTCCTTTGCGGCCGCGTTCGCAGTTCCATATCCCGGAACAGGGAGTGACAGGTCACGGTTCTTTACACTCTGCAGAGGTGTGTTGCTTTACCCATAAGAGATCTTAACCTTGGTGCCAACCGGGCAGCTTTCCTGTCCACACTTCCTTCGGTGTGAGGCCTGGTATAAGGTCTAGCCAATCATGTTCCTCCGCTACCTCGAACACCCACCCTTTGTTGCATGCCCCGACCCTGGGTCCACGCCGGTCCCATTATTCCCGTAGATTTCAGGGTGGACCCCGACCACGACGTCAATGCAGGGCTCTACCATACATTCCTACGCCGGTAGCTGCAACCCATCATAGACCGCAATACCGTGGGGACTTAGGACTCCCCAGCCTCACCGCTTGCTCCCTCGGGCGACAAGTGTACTACGGACTATGTCGTGGGGACTTAGGACTCCCCAGCCTCACCGCTTGCCCCCTTGGATTACAAGTGTACTACGGTAAAGCGCATCCATTGATGAACGAGAGGTGGAAACACTTTTGACTACTCCGTCCCACTCCGGATCTTATGGTTAGCACGGTTATTACGACACAAGAATCACTGGCGACATTTGTTGTTTAATCCTAGATGGATATAAACCCTTGCAATGGAACCTCCACCATATCAACACAATTCATGGTTCCATTGCCCACCACATAGTCATATTCATAGTTATGAAAGTAGTGGTTTTGGTTTTTATGCAATAGTGATAACCATAGTACTTTGCAAGTAATTTGATAGAAATACTCAAATGACATGAGCAAGTGATGAACTTGCCTGAACACTGCAAAGTTTTGCAGTTGGATGGTGTGGACTGACCCTTGTCCTCTGTTTCTGAAAATAGCATCATTGTCTGATAAGGGCAATGGTTAAAGAAGCAATTATGCATGATTCCAGTTTTAGGGTTTGTCCCCCCCCCTTCCGATGACATTATTATTTCATGTAAGAGGTTAATACTAAGATAGATTTGGAGATACTATATTTAGGGTAAATACCAACTTGAAATGTTGTCAAGGTGTTTTTAAAGTCCAAATGCATTAATGGACATATTTTTATTATTGAAAATAATATGTGTGATTTAAATGATTATTTAAATCATCAAATTGAGACTTATTCTTAGTTGTCTTCAAAAATTCTTTTTGTATTTTATTTAGATAGAGAATTTTATGCTGATCAATTTTCATATTTTTAATTATTTTTTAGAGCTTTAAAACATTTCTTATGTATTTTCAAAGTTTTTGTTTTTATCTAATTTTGTGTAATGACTAAAATGCCCTTGGGCCCCACCTGTCAGGGTGGCCCAACGGGTTGAGTCCAACCCGAGCCGCACCGATCGGCTCGGTCGGACCCAGTCGCCCCTTCCTCACTCTCTCTCGCGAAACCCTAGCTCCTCGCGCTCTGGCGACTCGCGCGTCGCCGCCGCCTTCGCCGAATTTCTCCGGCCAACTCCGGCCATCGCCGCCGGCGAGATGGGGTGCGTCTGAACCGCCGTTCGACGGCGCTTCAGATCCACCATGTCGATCTGTTCCTCGTCGCCTCTTCATTTCGCCCCCAACCCCTCTGCTCGCCTGGCCGTGGTGATCTGCGGCGGTTCGTCGCCCGCCGACGATCCTGGCGCCGTGGCGCGGCCGTGTGCCACGCCGTGGTGGTTGCGCTGGAGCCGCTGTGCTCGGCGAACGCCTGGCTTGGCCATGGCTTGGCGCTGCCGTGGCGAGGCTGTGCCGCCGTGCCGCCACGGTGACGCCGTGGTGCTCTGCTCCAGGTATGTTCACCTCCGTCTTCTTCCTTCTCTCCTCCTCCTCTTTGTCTAGCTCCGGCTACTGGCCTTGCTTCCCCTCGTGGAGATGCTGGCCATGCCGTGATCTTTCTTCTGTCTTGCCGTGCTAGGGCTTGGCATCTTTCTGCGCTCCGCTTCTTGTGCTATGATGTTGCCATGAATCCAAGCTGTTGTGCTGTGCTCTTTGCTATGCGTATCTTCTTCTTTGTGCATTTGCCATGGATCCTAGCTTTCTTTGTCTTTGTCTTTGTTCTGCTCTATAGCTTGTTGTTGCAACTCATGAGCTCTTGCTCATGAGCATGCTGTGTTGCTATGCTTATTTAACTATTCCTGCTGTTGCTATATGACTCTTGCCTCTCCGGTGTATGCAATTCCTTGCCCCTGATGCGATGTTTGTGTGTCATCCTTGCAATTTGCAAGAGCCGAGCTTGATTGTGCTATTCTCTGTGCTATAAATCCTGGAACTGCCCATTGGGCATTGTTGTTGGCTAAACAGCACCATCCAGTGATGGTGTGCTTCTGGATACAATTGTATTTATCTCATTAGTTTATCTGTGATGCAATTCATTAAGAAATGTGACTGTTTGATTAATATAGTCATGGAATTGATGCTAGAGTTGGTTCTAGCATGCTGTAGCATGCTCTAGCAAGCTTCTGAGGATCTTATGATCATCAGTTGCTTGTAAAAGCTGCTCTTTGGTGTATGTGCCTCTTCTTTGCTCAATCTGTCTTTGTGTGTGTGTCCACAGACTTGATACGGTGTGTCTTGGTGTTTGCTCAAGCATCTGCTGTTGCTTGCAGTGATCCTCTAGATCATGTGCAAGTGTACCAGTTACTGGTGATTTGTGAATTTCATTTATCTGTATAGCTTGTCCTTGTTTATTGGATAAATGAGATGAACTGCTTGCAGTGATGACTCTTATAATTAGCTTGATTGAGCTAGAGGGATGCCAACAGTTGTTGGGGACCCTAGCTCCTCTTTGAACCCATCTGGGTGATGATACAAGTGCTGGGCTTGATGGTTTGGCTGTTTTAGTGGTTGAGGTGACCCTAGCAGTAATCATATACTGCCTTTGGGTAGCTCCCCTCTTGTTGGCTTCCTGTGGCTCACTAGATGCTTTCTGGGTGATCCTTTTGTTGGATTGCCAGTAGCTTTTGATGTTGAAATCAAATAGACAATAATTTGTCTAATATCTGATGGTTAGTGAACCATTTAGTGCTAGGTGAGTTGGGCTAGGCTAGCTGTGGATCAATCCTTGCTGGATTCTTTGGTTTGCCTCAGTGATAATACACTTGGCTTGACCATTTCTTCCCTAGGATGATTTTCTTCTGGCTTATTCCCCTTTTTGCCAGCATCAAATGGTTTAACACCAAATGATGATGTATCCAGGGTTTCATGCCCACTTTGCTTCTGTGATGCATGTGCATGCTTATTTATGAGCAAGACAGATGCTGGCTCATGATTCTTGTGTATACCTCACTCCAGCTCCTAGAAATGGGGTTGGTGTAGAGGATTTCTTCTGGTTTGGTTGATTTGCTTGCCCTGCTCCTCCTGGCAAGCTTGGGATGCTTGATTTGCTTCTGTTGCTTACTGGAATAGGTTGAACAGCTGTGGTTGTTCTTCCTGTTCTTGTTGTGCTTGATGTTCTTGGTGTTCTTACCCTGGTGATGCTTGTCGATGAAATGGCTAGGGTTTGCTGTGAATAACATTTATACTGGCCCTCTCCATGCCTCTCTTGGTCGACAGCACAAGTCTGGTCACTTTGGTGACTCTCCCTTGGCTATGTGTGTGTGGCATCCATGCAGCACTCCCTGGCTTGCTGTTGAGCATGCACTCAAGCTTGGTGAGCTGCTTGTGTGTGTGTGTGTGTGTGTATGAGACTTGGGCTCTGGGATGGATCAGCTCGGCTGATCTTTGATCATATCCTCTCCATCACATTTTATTTGCTAACCTGCCAAGTGGCAATGCCACTTGGCATAATGCTATGATTGTTTTGTGTGTGTACAGGGATCAAGAAAATGATCAAGAGAAACTCAAGATCATATTGAAACAGAAGTTCTTGAAGTTTACTTGTGTAGTTTAGGATATTTCAATTCCTTGTAATTTTCCTTTTTCTTATTTCATTTATTCATTTCATGTAATGTGTTGTAAATTCATAATTCAATTCTGAATATTGTAAAGACAATGTATTCTTGTGTGATGATCAATAAAGCTCAAGGTTTTCTCTAATGAGCTTTACTTATTATTTGAATTGTTTATATTGTGTATTATTTATAATTGTTTAATGAATTATCTCAAGTTTGAATTATGAGATTACTATTTTATGTTTGAATTTGAAATTCAAATTCAAATTTGGGTTGAATTCAATCAAACAACTTAATTTTGAATTCAAACATGCAACTTAAGATTGTGATGCATCTTCTCTTCTCTCTTCTCAAAATCCTAATCTAGTTAAGTAGGAACAAGTTCATCGCACTCTCGAAACCCTAACCCTGTAGGATGTCGAGAGAGAAACCTGTTCCCCTTCGATGCAGTTTTGTTTTAAAAGCGCGAAATTTCCCCGTAATTTACAATGCAATGCACATCCCTTTCTAAAATCTACCCCTCGATCGTCTCTAAACCTGGGACATTACAACGCTGTTCTGCGCCAGATTCGGCCCGAACCCGTAAATCCGTCGGAAAAGTTCGGTTCCGGCGGGATTTACGGGCTCTGTTAGAGTTACTCTTACACCATCGTAAATGACCAACCATGGAGAGAGGACACTTTATAGGCATGTGCCTAACACTTCCAGAAATTGGCAAGACCATACCACATTGACAACCAATCATTCTTTTGCTCTATAACTCGTTATTTTAGAAAAATGGAATTCATAAAGCCCTCGGTCTGTGTCAAAGATGCATTCGATCTAGCAAAAGTTTGCATGGTGAGAAAATAAATGAACTTGTGCAAAATAAATACCAATTGCATGTAAAAATTGCGTAGTGGTCCACTCATCTTCCGCTATGGTTCACATTCATAACATGCTAGTTATAGAAAGTTGCAAGTGCAATGGTAGATCTAGGCACCAGTCACGGGAGATTGAGGACAAGAATTGTCAGCAGCAACGGTGATCAAAGTGTTCAAGATGGGCATAAGGTGATGACAAGGATGATTTTCCCTCATAGTACACAATGACGCCAAGAACATCCCTTATCATCAACGAAATCCACAAGAGCGATGGTGAAAAATAAGCACGTTTGTGAAAGTATATCCGCGATCTCTAAAAAGAGGCTTTGGACGATTCATCACAAGGCATTTAGGGACCAATCAATTTATATTTTTGCAGATTTTAGTTCTCAAAGAGCAAGCAATGATAAGTTAATCATGCTAACATTCTATTGATCATGGAAATTACGAAAGTGCATCATGCTTGGTGACCCGTCAAAAAGTTAGAAAACATTATAGGCTCCTATGCAATGTAATTTTTGTTTCTTTAGCCATATGTATATCGAATTGTTAAGAGGGGTACTTGGCAAAGTGTCATGGAATTTTCACATCAGCAGATTTGTTATTTGGCAGAAGCACGTGTTCGGTAGGATTAGATGGTAGCACACAGAGACACGAGGGTTATACATGTTTGGGCCCTAGCAACAGGGCAAGGTAAAGACCTTACTCATGTGTGTTGTGGATTGATTATCTCCGATGCTCCATGGTGGATGAATGGTGATAGATCTTAGATGAGTTCTGAGTGTGTTGTCTATTTGCTTGGTGGCTCCCATCCTTTATATAGAGGAGGACCTATGGTTACAGGTGCGAACATCCATCTATGGTGGTAACTGGAACCTACTATTACAAATCCGACCTAACGCCAGTTACAAAACATATCACAAATAATCCCTGGTGATATCCTCAGCTTGATCCTGCCATGATTCACACTCCATGAACCCCGTCGAGCAGCCCTGGACGATCAACAATGTGGTAGGGCTTGTCATCCCCCTGCCTGATGGTCGTACTTCATACCTTGTGGGCCTACACGAGACCCATGACCTACTCAGTAGCCCCCGAGTCCTTTGTGAGCGTAGTAGAGCAAGTGGTCTTAGTCCTACCAGGCCGATATAGAGGCAAAGTGACTAAGATGAGACCCCGAGCAATGTGGAAGAACATGAATTTGAAGGTCAAGTTGGACTTTTCAGATGCTCTTCCCCCACTGAAACACCAAGGTAAGTAGTGGGCGAGTGGCGCTAATTTTGCTTGACTGTTGTTGATGGTGCTTGTTGAGCGCATATTTCACACCGTTGGGGAATCCCAAGAGAAAGGTATGATGAGCACATCAACAAGTTTTTCCTCAGTAAGAAACCAAGGTTTAATCGACCAGTAGGAGAAAGGCCCGTGACTTCTGAAGGTGTTGCTATCTGACTATTGGCAGGGTGCACTACCGGCGTCAGCAACAACATGGAACCTGCACACAACACAACCAAAATACTTTATCCCAACGTTACAGTGAGGTTGTCAATCTCACCGGTTTTGCTGAACACAAATGATTAAATGTATCGTGTATGATGATTGTTTGCAGTAAGTAAACAGAACATGATGATTGTATCAGTGTAAAAGAAAGAACCGGGGTCCACAGTTCGATAGAGGTGTCACTCCATAAAGATAAATAACATGCTGGGTGAACAAATTAAAGCTGGGCAATTGACAAAATAAAGACCATACATGACAAGATGATTACTATGAGATTCGTTTGGGCATTACAACATAATACATAGACCGTAATCCAACTTCGTTTATGACTAATAATCCACCTTCTGGTTATCGTCTGAATCCCTTTCAGTATTAAGTTGCAAGCAACAGATTATCGCATTAAGCAATGTGTGTAAAGTAAAAAATAGAATTACCCTTGGATAAAATATTGTTGTTTTCTCCCTAGTAGCAATAGCACATCTACAATCATAAAAGTTATTGTCACTCTTCCAGAAAACTAGAGGCATGAACCTACTATCGAGCATAAATACAACCTCTTGGAGTAACAAACATTTACTTGACCAGAGTATCTACTAGCAAGGAGAGCATGCAAGATCATAAATAACATATCACAAATATATAATCAATCTCAACATAATATTCAATATTCATCGGATCCCAGCAAACACAACATGTAGCATTACATAATGATGATCTTGATCATGATAGGCAGCTCACAAGATCTAAACATGATGCACAAATTGGAGAAAATAACCATCTAGCTATTGCTATGGACCCATAGTCAAGGGATGAACTACTCACGCATCACTTTCGAGGCGGGCATGGCGATGTAGAGGCCTTCGGTGATGATCTCCCTCTCCAGTAGGGTGCCGAAAAGAGATTCATAACCCTCCCGAGCTAGGGTCGGCGATGGCGCGCGCGATGAAACTTTTCGTGGATGGAGGCTCGAGTATTTAGGTTTTTCCCGAGATCATGAATAAATAGGTGGAAGGGCAATGTGGGTGGCCGCCTAGGGGCCCCACACCACCCCTTGGCGCGACCCACCCTTGGTCGCGCCATGGGGTGGCCTGGCCGCCATGTGGCGCCTCCTCGTCCCCCCTCCGGACTCTGTCTTCGTTACAAAGAAATATTTTCTTTGGCTTTTGTTTCGTCCAATTTCGAGAATATTTCCTGTACAACTTTTCTGAAATACAAAAACAGCAGAAAGCAGAGAACTGGCACTGTGGTATCTTGTTAATAGGTTAGTGCCAAAAAATGTATAAAAGTGCAAAGAAGTGTAAATAACACATATATGGATTGGTGTAACACAAGCATGGAGCATAAAAAATTATAGATACGTTTGCGACGTGTAAAACATCCCCAAGCTTAACTCATGATCGTCCTCGAGTAGGTAAGTGATAATAAAAATAATTTTTTAGGTGACATGAAGCTAACACAATCTTGATCAAGTTATTGTAAAAGCCTTATGAGCTGCGATCAAAGTACTATAAACATAGGCATGATCGATATAATTCTAATAATAGAACTTAGCAACTCACTAGTAGGAAAACCCTTATAGGCAAAAGCTTAGTTCTGTGGCGCACCACAAAATATGCGCCACAGAAACTTTTTTTGTGGCGCACCAGGCAAGGTGCGCCACAAAAATAGCTTAATTTTGTGGCGCACCAAAGAACCCTGCGCCACAAAAACTTGGTGGGCCCCACCAGCTGACACCCCCAATCATTGGTTTTACTATTTCTATGGCGCATGTACCGCAGTGCGCCACAAAAATAAGATATTCTGTGGCGCACGGCCACGGTGCGCCACAAAAATAAGCTATTCTGTGGCGCACAGCCACGGTGCGCCACAAAAATAGGCTATTCTGTGGCGCAGCTTGGCTCGTGCGCCACAGAAATAAGGTATTCTGTGGCGCATTTGTTCAGGTGCGCCACAGAATTAGCGAACCAGATCTACAAAAGTGAGCCAACCTCCCACCTACCACACTACACAAGTCATTCTTCTTCCTCCATCTAGCTCGTCCCCCCCTTCTCTCTCATACCATTTTGACTCTACTTTTCATTTGCTTGGGTATTTATTGCACTTACTTTGGTTGATACTTAATTGGAGTTGAGGAGAAGGCTCTCCATACTCTCTCCTCCTCTCGAACTCATCGATCGCGGTCTCGTCTCGGTATCGAATCTAGAAGGTGAGTAGTTGGAGGAGACATACATATGCTTGGAGGAGACATGCATATGCTTGTTGATCTTGTGTGGCCGTCGTGTGTATGGATGCTTGTTACAGGTGAAGCGCTTGTGTGTGTCGGTGTGGTGCATGGATGTTTGCCGAAATGTTGATTCATTTCCGTTTCGGCAAGTTTTGCACTACCCATATGTCCTACTTTGAGGAGAGGTCATGCCGAATTTTTCCGCTCCATGTAATACCTTGAGGAGAGGTATGGCCCATGCATGTGTGTACATTTGGTGCGGTTCTAATTTCCTGTTTATGTATACCATTTGCAGGCAAGCATGGTCCTCTCGATGAGTTCCGCTCAAATCTCTAGATACAAGATAGACGCGAAGGAGGACATGATTCGGAACAATAGGCGCCAGATAAGATGTCCGTGTCGATCATGCAAACTCGAGCGCTGGATCAACCACGATTCCGGACAACTGGAGGAGCACCTGCTGAGGCGCGGTTTCATGCAAGACAACCAGGCGCGGCCGGCCCCATCAAATGGTGCGCATGAAGACCATGTCGAGCGAGATGACTATCATCATGAAGAAGACTATCATCATGCCGACGGGGACTATCATCATGAAGAAGAAGTCGGCGGAGAAGATCATCATGAAGAAGAAGATGCCGGCGGAGAACATCATCATGATGAAGAAGAAGATTCCGGCGCGACCCCGCTAATTTCGGCCTTGCGGGACTCTCATGTTCAAGATCTTCTCCTCCAGGAGACGAGCAACGATAGAGTTGCAGCTAGAGAGAGAGCCAAGCTGTCGCAAATGGAGAAAGACGGGATGACTCCGATCTTTCCTGGGTGTCGTCCGCAGGATACGCGCTTGCATGTAACGCTTGATTACCTGCAGATGAAGACGCAGAACAAGTGGACCGATTCCAGCTTCAGCAAGAACTTAAAATTCTGGCACGATCGTCTCCCGGAGGGGAACACATTGCCAAGTAGTACCGAGGAGGCCAAGAAAGTCGTGTGTCCCCTTGACCTACCGCACGAAAAATACCACGCCTGCATTAATGATTGTGTGATTTATAGGTGCGAGTACAAGGACGAGAACCACATGTCCGGTGTGTGGCCACGGACGGTACAAGGTTGGGAACAAGAAGGTACCTCGAAAGGTGGTATGGTACTTTCCTATCACTCCCCGTCTGCAGCGGTATTTCGTGGACCCTAAGGAAGCAAAGCTCATGCAATGGCACGCGGAAAGGCGAGAAGCCCGAAGAAGATCCGGAGATGGGCTATATCTTTGACACACCCTTCGACGCTGAGCAGTGGCAAACATTGGACATCGCCTTCCCTAGGTTCGGGGGCGACGCAAGGAACATCGGCTGGGTATGAGCACCGATGGACTCAATCCGTTCGGCAACGAGTAGCACGCATAGCACCTGGCACGTGTTTGTATGGCCTTACAACCTACCCCGTGGCTGTGCACCAAGCAAAGGTACATACACCTGAGTATTCTCATTCGGGGGCCGAAACAACCAGGCGTCGACATGCATTTGTATCTCGGGCTGCTGAAAGAGGAGTTAGACACGTTGTGGAAGACGCCACCCCGTACGTGGGACGCCTACACTAGAACTTATTTCGATATGAGAGCCGCGTTGATCACGACGGTCACGGACTATCCTGGTTACGCATATGTATCTGCCCAGGTGGGCCACGGATTCAACGGTTGTGTGAAGTGCATGGACGATACCCGCATCTACAACTACCAAGGGATCCGGGTCCTCGAAAACCGTCTACCCAGGTGCTCGAAGGTGGCTTCGCTTGGATCACCCGTGGAGAAAACGCGGTGATATGTTCAATGGTAAAGATGAGCCCGATGGACCCCACGCCCGAGGAGCGGCGCAGAAATCGATGATCTTCGAAAAATTGGAAGGAGTGCCCAGCGCCGGGAAAGAAGCGACGAAGCGAGCCGCTGCTCGGTGTATGGAAAGCGAGGTCTGTTTTCCACGACTTGGAGTCCGGAAGGTCCTCCACACGCCCCACAGCCTCGATGTCATGCACATTACGAAGAACGTTACCGAGAGTCCGCTTGGCACTCTTTGCAACTCGAGAAAAGTCCAAGGATGGACCGAAAGCAAGATACGATCTTAAACATTTTGGCATCGGGAAAGATCTTCAAGCCCCAATCGACGATGATGATGATGATGATGATCGGACGGAAGGGACTCAACGTCTCCGTAAAAGGGCTAAGAAGAACGCGGTGCAGCTTCCCGCTGCTCGCTTCACAACGAGTCCGGAGAAGCTCGATAAGTTATTCAGGTGCCTCATAGGAGTGTAAGTAAATCACTGTTACTCGGGGAATATAAGCAGATATACGGACGTAGCGAAGAAGAGGTTCACCGGGATGAAGTCTCACGATTGCCACGTGCTAATGACGCAGATACTTCCCGTTGCGATCCGAGGCATAATGGACGAGCACGTCCGTGATACGCTGTTTGGCCTATGCAACTTTTTTGACGTTATCACCAGGAAGTCGATCGGCGTGAGGCAGCTCAAGATGCTACAGGATGAGATCGTGGTGATACTATGTGAGCTCGAGATTTACTTCCCTTTGCATTCTGTGATATATGCGTCCATCTCCTTCTCCATGTCGTTGAAGACATCAAGCAGCTCGGCCCAACGTTCCTCCACAACATGATGCCTTTCGAAAGGCGAACGGTGTCATGAAAGGATACGTTCGCAATAGGGCCCGTCCCGACGCAAGCATGGCCAAGGGGTTTCTAACCTACGAGTGCATCTCCTTACGCGAATTATCTAAGCACCGAGGACGACGAGGATCATGTTGGTCTACCCCCAGGGACACACCTCGGGAGGCTCGCTGGAGTCGGTCACCGCGAGGGCTACCGCTCGGTCCATGTCGGCATTGAAAATCGACGCGACGACTTTGACAGGGCTCACCGGGTCGCGCTACAACACTTAAAACTGATCGAACCTTTCGTGCAAGAGCACAAAAGCATGGTCGAGCAGAATTACATCGATATGGGCCGGCCGAGGAAGATGGGAGACGTAACCAAAGAGCACAACTCCAGCTTCACGCGTTGGTTCAAGCAAACACAACTGCTTGAAGCACGTAGAAATACGCCTTCTACCGAAGATGAAAAACTCATATACACCTTATCACAGGGGACCCGCGCATAACGTAAGGACCTATCGGGGTACGACATCAACGATTCAGATTCTACACCGAGGAGAAGGACAGAAATAGTGAAAATCAAAACTCGGGAGTAACTATGCTTGTCATACGCCGATGACGAGACTAATGTCAATGAAAGATTTTTTGGAAGGATCGAGGAGATATGGGAGCTCAATTACTGTGGAGAGACGGTGCCAATGTTTCGTGTGAGATGGGCCAAGAAGGTCGAAAAAGAAGGCCGATATTTCACAACCATGGTTATACCCGATGCAAAATCGAAGAACGCATCCGCGAAAAATGAGCCATGGGTACTCGGTAGCCAAGTTGACCAATGCTTCTTCATCACCGATCCGTCGAGGCCTAGCCGTGTTGTCGTCGGGAGGGGCAAGAGGAGCATCATAGGAATGCAAGGAGACGCCAACGAGGAAGACTTGGACAAGAACGGTGACCCGAAGATTGAGGAGGAATTCGACAGGCACTTCGACATGCCTACTACTAGTAAAGTAAGAAGGAAGACCTCCCTACCCTCTAAAGGTTGTCCGTTCACGCGAAGAAATCTCAAGGTGGCCGGCATAAAGTATTCAACCGCCAACAACCGAAAGGGCAAGAAGATTGCGAAGAGACGCTAGCTAGAGCTCGAAGCCGGGACGAAGAAGATCTTTTTGGTCTATCACATGTGTGTGTGAGTGTGTGTTAGACAAGTACATCCATGTGTGTGTGAGAGAAACAAGAACGTACATGTTTGTATGAGACAATTAATTTATAATACTCTACTAATTACTAAATAATGTTGTGTTATTTATTGAAATGTAACTAAAATGTGAAAAAAAGGAAGAAAAATTGTGTGGCAGCCAGGGTTCGAACCTGGGTACTAATGGGCTAACATTGACCTTAACCACTTGGGCTAGTGCTAAGTATTTGTCGGTACACAGTGATAAACCATTTTGTTTTGCTAAGTGCCTAAATTCTGTGGCGCACGCCCCTTTAGGTGCGCCACAGAATTAAGGGATTCTGTGGCGCATGTCAGAGCTGGTGTGCCACAGAATGCTTAATTCTGTGGCGCACATGGAGGGGTGCACCACAGAATTTAGACACTTGGTGAAATATCGATCGACCCTTTCTTCCCCACACTCACAACAGAGTTTCCTTCCCGACAACCCTAGCGCCACTGCAACCACCACCACCGCCAAGCGCCGCCACCCAGCGCTGCCGCCGAGGAGGAGGAGGAGGAGGAGGACGGCCACGCCACCGCCGAGCAGGACGCCCAAGCCCGAGCCGCCACCGCAGATCGAGGAGGAGGACGCGCGAGCCCGAGCCGCCGCCGCAGAGAGGAGGAGGAGGAGGAGGACGGCCACGCCACCACCTAGCGCTGCTGCCGCCGACGAGGAGGACGAGGAGGACGGCCACGACAACGCCGAGCCCGACCCCCAACCCCGTTCCGCCACCGCATATCGCGCAGGAGGACCCGCGGCCCGAGCCGCCGCCGCGAGAGGAGGAGGACGTACAACGCCATCACCACCGCGCCACTGCCACCGCCGCCGTTCGGTGAGAGTCCCTCTCCCCTCCCCACTCCCTTGTCCCCCTCCCCACCGTCTTGTGCCCGAATTTCGGAGAAGAAGGGCAACATTGGTCAGATTTTGTATTGTCTCATGTTCTTGTTGTTTGCATTGCCATGATCCAAGCCATCCAAGCCATCAAAAGAATTGCCATGATCCTAACGGTAGCTAATTTCTTGGTTATGGCATTATATTCTTTCTATGTGATGAAATTCAGGGGCTCCATAGCTAGATGTAGAAAGTTCTTGCTATTTTTTTAATTCATTGGTTGCTGTTTTTTTTAATTCATTGCTTGCACTAGAGCTAATTGGTTTTGCAGTAAACAATTAATTGGTCTCTTGTGTTTTGCAGTAAACAATTATACAATTTTAGGACAATTTTAATTAGTTGATAAAGTAGCAGCAGTAGCTAGCAGTAGGTTTATTTAGTTGATATAATTTGGTGATTTAAATTTGCTACTCTTTGGGTAATGCTATGCTAGCTATTGGTAGGTAATGCTATGTTAGCAATAGCTCATGCTCATTTTCTAAATTCGAATTGGCAGAGAAATGTAGATACAAATAATTGGTTGATTTAGGTTTTGAATGTAGTTAGTGAATTGGCAGATACAAATTGGTTAGTGAATGTAGTTAGTGAATTGGTTGATTTAGGTTTTGAATGTAGTTAGTGAATGTAGATACAAATTTACTACTGCTAGGTAATGTTTTGAATGTAGATGGTTTTAGTTCACCTTTGGCCACTGATTAAATAGATGGTTTTAGTTCACATATGACCACTAATTAAATACATGATTAAATGCATAGATGGTTGCGGTATATATACGGTATATATATAGTATATATGAACTGTGTTCGTTGAGAAAATGCAGTAGAGCTAATAAAGTTCTTGAAGTTCTCTCTGAAAAAGAATGAAGTTTGTTTAAATGAAAATTAAAATGAAGCTGCTACTACTCTGTTGATGTACATGGTTCAATAAAATGAACAATGCGATAGGTTTTTTAATACAATGCAATAGGTTTTTTAATACAAATGAAAAAATGAACAAGCTAATGATGAAATGATACTGCCTAGTTGATTTTGAATGAAATGCTACGCCTACTATTGAAGTCATTTTTCTAAGTCATTAGCTACTGCCTTGGCTGCACTAAATATGCTAACAGTTGGTTAAAAAGATGCTCCAGGTTTGTTGTAGTGCTCCAGGTGATTGCTCCAGGTTTTGTTTGATGTATTGTAGATTCTCCAGGTTAATTTGTTGTAGATGCTCCAGGTTAATAATATCTGTTGTATTGATGCTCTAGGTTAATAATGCCTCTGTCTTGATGCTCCAGGGTTTTGTTTGATGTATTGTAGATGCTTCGGTTAATTTGTTGTAGTGCTCAGGTTAAAAAAAATAGGAACTATATGGTGTTGTAGTGCTCCGGGTTTCTGGTTTGTAGTACTCAGGTTAATTTGTTGTAGTGCTCAGGGTTTACGGTTTGTAGTACTAATCGATATGGTGGATATGGTGGATATATGGTGTATATGGTGGATATATGGTGTATATGGTGGATATTTTTGCAGGGGATTTCATTGAGTTGCCCATTTCTCCCGAAGCGTTGATTAACTTCCGTTTCGGTTGAGAAATGGGCACTCTACGTAGAAAAAATAGCAAAGGTCATGCCGAATTTTTGGTTCACTTTTGTACTAACTTGTTGCCTCTTTTTAATGAAGTGCAAAAATAAACATGTCGGGCAACACTTCTAAGCCCAGGAGCGAACGAAGAAGCGAGAGAGGCCAACAAGGACTTCGGGAGGACTACGAGCAGCCCCGGAAGGCCGCCGCCGAGTCGCCCGACGATGAGGAAGAGGGCCGGGACAACGCCTCCGAGGGAGAGGGCCGGGGGCCGCCGCCGACACCGGCGACGATGAAGATACCTGGGACGACGCCGCGGACCGGTGAAGAGACGACCGGTGAAGAGAACGCGGCCAACCGCACGGAAGGTGATAGCGGCGGCAACCCTCGGGAGGGTAAGAAGAAGAGGACGGCGAGGAGGGCGAGGAGGGATCAGAGGCCGCAAGTGCTCGCCAACGTCACCGATGTTGTCACGGTAGTCTCCCCAAGTGGCCAACCGATGGAGCCTTCGTGGGTTGCCAAAGGGTACGGCATGCAACTAGGGTGCATCGTCCGTGAAACCGTGCCGATCCTAACTCATGACCTCGAAGCAAGGAGAACGAGGCTATCGTCCAATCCCTCCTCCGAAGCTTCACCAACGATACACGTTCCGGAGCCGTTCAATAAGAAGGTGGACTCTTTAGCTCTCACGAAGATGAGCACCGCCTTGAGCAGGTGGAAGAACCAGGCTGAAGAAAAAGATCGACGCCGGTGAAAGCTGGGAGAGGATAAGTACCAAAGAACCGTCGCTCTCCTTACAAGACTTTAATGCATTCAAGTCTTACTTAGAGAGTGACGATGTTAAAATGGACCGCTTTGGGGAAGAAAATGCGGGATTTGAACTTAGGGACCCACCATTGCGGAAGCGGCGGTTCTGAGGAAAACAGCCCACTTGGGACAAGGAGGATGCCGAGATGGTACGTGCAGGGAAAGAAAACCCCCTGGCACAAAATCCGGGATGAACAGGGCTAGGAACTTTGTCCGGTCCCGCTACTACTTAGGCCGGAAGACGGGGGAATTTATTACGGATCACGAAGACGTGAAGGATTTCGAGAAGTACCTGGTAAGGATAGTTCTATATTATTTCGCTCATCTTATTAGGCAATGAAGCCAAATGGGCTAACCTTAAGTTCCTTTGTACGAAGGATGAAGAGTTGACGAAGGCTGGCCCGTCGTCCCAGGGGTCGACGGAACCGTGGGACACGCCTTTCAACAGGCGATGAACAAATACAAGGAGAGGGAGCTAGACAAGCCACCGACGTCGGGTGGCCGTGTGTCCGGCTTTGGCACAAGTATGAAGCTATCCGAGTACTACGGATCGGATGCCAAGACGAGAAAGCTGGAGAGGAGGTCATCGGCAAAGGATAAATCCGAGGTTCGGGAGCTGAAGAAGAAGGTGGAGTCACTAGAGAAGCTGGTGGCCGAAAAGCCTCTGGAGAACACGGAGATGATGAACAAGTTATTGGACGAGAAGATCCGGCAGATCATCCCCCCTGGGTTGATGGAGGGGTTAGCTGCTTGGAATGCGGGAGGTCAAGTGGGGCCGATACATGTGCCTAGCATTAGCGGCAGCAACTCAAGCTTCCACGTGTCGCCGACGCCGCCGCTCCACCCGGCCGGCGTCGGGGCTCCACGACGCCGCCGCAGCTCCAACGCCGCCGCAGCTCCAGCTGGTCGCATCGACGCCCCCAACCGCCGCCCTTGTATCGACGATGGCCGAGATCGACGCCATCAAGGAGGTAAACTCATTAGTTACTCCTTCGCGTCATCTTCTTTAACTATATATGCCTTTCGTGACTGCCATCTCACGATGCCCAACATGGCGCCCACGACTCGGGATGAACAATGCATACTTACGCAAACGGTGGAGCCCGGCGGCGAGTTGGTGGAAGTTGCTAGCGGCTATGTCATGGCTTCCCGCGTTATGCACGGCACTACATTGGCGAAAGACGTGGCGAAGGTCAAGTTGGTAATGGTAGTGCCGGAGTACCGCTACCCCCTCCCCCCCTTTCAACCTCCGGGCACGAGACGAAGGCGACGTTTTCCCCCTTGGGGATTGCACCTCATGGCTTATGACATGGCCGAAGAACCAGATTCGTGCGGGGGGTCTTCCGAGTGGTAAGAAAAGCACCGGCGCCACCTCCCTATCATCCGGCCCAAGATCGCCAGCGCCGACGACACCCTTAAGGAAACGGTGGTCGCCGACCCCACTACTGAAGGAACCGGCGGTCGCCGCCCCCACTACTGAAGGAACCGGCGGTCGCCGCCGCCACCGGAAGGAACCGACGATCGCCGTCACCACCGGACGCCACAAACAGTTGTTGGGAGCGCTACCGCAACGACCGTCTACTAGACACGCGGTCGCCAAGCGGCGGCATCGCAACCGCCACCACCTAAGGTCCAGGACATGGCGCCACTTGATGGCAACGATGTAGATGATGATGATGACATCGATGCCTACATCAACAACGGCGCTCGCAGCCAAGATATGTACATGCCTCCTATGGATGAACAAGCCTTCCGCACACACGGCGATCAACTTACTCGTCCCCCTACGGTCACGAAGCAGCGCCTGGTCTTCACGGGTCTTTCTCAAGACACTCCTCGGAGGCTGGCAATCCAGCTCAAGTCAAGCCTGCTACCGTTTTCAGCCCTAACACGCTGCGTAAGACGATCATCGGGGAGCCACCCAAATCAACCCCAGCAACCTCGGAAGCACCACCGGCACCGAAGCACCACCATCAGCACCACAAGCACCCCCCGTAGGTCAGGTGTAGAAGGGAAGGAAGAGAGGACCCAAGAAGGGCGCATCTTCGAGCCAGCCTGCTCCTACGAGGATCCGGGCCGACGACTTGGTACCACCTACCCCGGCTGGCTTGCCGGTGTCATGAGGCTGGTAAACCTATACGCCTCCGGACATGGAACACCTCGCAAGTGGACAAATGCTCCCTTTGCAGCACTCTATTCATTATCAAGAGAGTGTCCTTCTTAAAGAAAAGGATCCAAATTACCGGTGTTCTCGGTCAAGGTGCCGTCCGACCAGAGCTTCGTCAATGAAGACCCGCGGATATCTTCTTCATAGCGTTCGAGGACGTCTTCAATCTATTTCACTCGAAATGGCTCGACTATAACTTGGTGCGCCTATACGCGATCAATCTTCAGATGAAGATCAACGAGAGAGAGACCCCGCCACATCGCGGTGGCGGATCCCTACTACATGCGCGATAGCCAGCTCCAGGACGGCTCAAGGACACGGACCAAGGCGGTGCGGTACCTCCAGAACTTCATGCTCATGCACAAAGAGAGCAACACCATTCTTCTGCCTGTCTTTCCCGAGTAAGTACACATCCGCTCACGGCGTCGTAACTTATGCTTTCTTATATATTTCTTCCATTGCCGATCATTTCCAACATTCCATTTCAATTGCATGTGTTGAGCAGGGACAAATGCGCACACTCATCATCCTAGATCCAAAGTGGTCACTAGCCCAGTATTTCGACTCGTCGAGTACGACGACGAAGAAAGACTACACGAGAATAAGGGGTGTTCTCGATGAGGCTATCCTTGGCTACTCCAAAAGTGGAGGCACCTTCGACAAGAATGGGCAATATATCAGGCCGGACACTAAAAGATCGGGTTCAAGCACGTGATCAACTTCCCTTGTATCAAGCAGCCAGTGGCAGCATTAAGGAGGCCTTCTATGTCCTCCATCACCTTAAAGGGTTTGTCGAGGATGCGAGATGATGTCTCTGCCACCTAGTAAGCGAGACCCCATTAAAATGTCGGGGAAATCAGTGATGATGATCTTAGAGAAGACTTCCATCGCATCCAAGTAAAGCTCTCGGAAATTATCTTACAAGATGTATCCAACGGATCGGGGCTCTTACACGCAGCCGAGAGCGTTGCCTAAGAGGGATATCGAAGAACGCCTACATAGGCAGGGTGATGGAAGGACGTGGACGACGAAGGACTTGTACAAGCCGTTCCGGAGCCGCTCAAGAAGACGTCTCGTTGACCGAGGCCGGTGTGCCTAGCTAGCATTACTTTGAATCGATAGACAATTTGTACCGTGTTGTAAACTAAACTTGCTTAATTTGCTCGAAACGGTGGTCGTCGTTGTTGGACTTCAATTTCTATTGTAGTCGTTATCGTTGAACCATATTACTTATGTGATACCGATGCTATATTTCTTTTAGGTTTATTATTATTTCCTTGCTTTAATTCTTGTGAATATGTATGCATGTGAACCCTCTAACTCTTTCCATTGCGTTATATACTAATATGCCTTGTGTCCATAGAGATGACGTACTACGTCGTGTTCGAGGGGCGGGTTCCAGGAGTGTACGAGGAGTGGGAGGAGTGCAAGAAACAGGTGCACAAGTTCAGCGGCAACTGCTACAAAGGGTACCCGACTAGACACGAGGCGGTTGCCAAGTGGAGGGTGCACCAAGCGAACAAGAGCAAGATGAAGGCCTTCCTTGTGCTCTCGCTCTTGCTCACCATCGTCGCGGCGGTACTCTATTTCATCCTAGTGTAGGCGGCGGCCGGTGTCACTTCGTTTGTATCTAGAGATGATGAGAACTTTCTTAATTTGCATGGATTATGAGTTGTATGGAGCTATATGTATAACTCGATCGGGCTCTAAGTAATGTGATGATGATGTGATGATTATATATGTCCATATTATATCTGTCTATATTATATCAGTATATAACCTGTATACTGTGTATAAAACCAGTATAAAACCTGTATAATACACCAGGGAGCACAAAATCGAGTATACCTGTAGATAGTTCTGTGGCGCACCAAAAAATAATTCTGTGGCGCACCTATTTCTGTGGCGCAGCTATATCACATGCGCCACAGAACTACTTATTTCTGTGGCGCACCGGCCCGAGTGCGCCACAAAAACCTTAATTCTGTGGCGCACGGCCAGATGCGCCACAGAAAGCTTATTTTTGTGGCGAGGTTTCTGTGGCGCACCCTCCATGCGCCACAGAATCGAATTTTCGTGCGCCACTGATGAGGCTTTTCCTACTAGTGACTATGTTATAACAACAGAAGTAACTCAAACAAACGATCACGAATAATTATGCATTGAAAGCAATTGTTTGTTTATGAGCATAGAGAAAACATAGCAAAGTGGTACTCAACTTGTTCTTTATGGAGTAGCAAAACATAAATGCTAGGATACCTTTAAAGTTCAAAGGGTGACTACATACAAGTAATTTAAAAACAAACAATAGCATAATCATGAATCAATCAATAATAATTTTGGGACTATGCACATTATATTAAAAATGACAACTATGCTCTCTTAATTGGTGCATAAAGCAAGAAGATGAAGACTCAACATAGAAGTAAAATAAAAGAAGGGTCCTTCGAAGAAGGAAGCAAGATTAACAAGTTTTATAAACCTTTCAAAAAGTATGGTACTCATTAGATTTGAGCTCTCATTATCCCTATCATAAGCATCTTGAATGGTTAAA
Source organism: Lolium perenne (assembly GCF_019359855.2). Taxonomy (NCBI): domain Eukaryota; kingdom Viridiplantae; phylum Streptophyta; class Magnoliopsida; order Poales; family Poaceae; genus Lolium; species Lolium perenne. The sequence goes on from NC_067247.2 coordinate 95,229,867, forward strand.
GTTAATGTGAGGGCATATATGAGTTATATGCTTGATAAATCACAAGTTGAAAATCTCGTGCCCCTTGAATACGAGTACCTAAACCTCATGTTACTCAACTTACGTCGCAAATAAGTTCTTGTAATTTTACGTGTATATGTATCATTGAGAACGCCAACGGGGTACCTCTTTACCCATGATATGGAAGTACTCCTGCCTAGGAGCAATCCCATACCAAAATGACAAGACAAATAGACAATGGACATCTCAACAATACTTTTATTTAATATGGGCATCTCACTATGGTTCGCTGTAAATTTCCATCATGAATGATGCATGGCTTAAATTAGCCGCCTAGGTGTTTCTCTAACATATATACAAACTCCATGGACTTACAAGTTTCCATTTTATTTCACACCGCTAAGCATCCTTAAACAAAAGAACTTGTTATCAACTAAATATGAATAAGTGCAATGTTGAAAGTGTTCCCCATAAAAGCATGGATGTGCTAACTCCCAACTCATAATTTGCAAGCATATAATCTTCATAAGATAGTTACAATGGCTCAAGTTTATTAAGTGCAAGAAAATAAATGTGCCATCAAGGTTGTGAGAGCTTTACTAACTAATTTTCTCATGACAAAATTTAATTTGGAAGATAAATAAAAACATGATGAATATACTTGAAATAGCAGTGATGCTAATAGGTAGATATGGTGGACACAGTTGGCAAACTTTGGTTTTTAATGGTTGGATGCACGAGTAGAGTTGATACTCAGTACAAGCGAAGGCTAGCAAAAGACTGAGAGCGACCAACTAAGAGAGCAATAATGGCCATAATCATGCATATCGACAAAACATTATCAATCAAAGCATAAAGTGATATTACAAGTCAAAACCTAAATTATCATAGAGTCTTTAGTTGACTCGTTGTGTTCATAACATGGTATAAGCATGTGCCAAGTCAATCCAATAAAGCATCAAAGGAGAATACCATAATATTATGCTTTGTATGATGGAAACAACACATGATTCTGTCAATGGTACATTAAGCACTCTCAGCTATTTGAAACAAGTCATGCTACAACAATAAATACTAAGCATATAATTAAAATAACATCTACCATGACATGCTAAAATCTAAGTCACAGTCTAAACAAACTTCCTTTTGCGCCATTATAAGCATGAAATCTTTTACTCATCTCCTACACCAATCAATTTATTGAAACAACTCTTATAGATAATAATCAATGAAGAACAGAGAGCTAATCATACCCTACTAAAGAAAACTATCAATCTCTGAATAAAATACGAGTGAAAAACCAGAGTTAAACGTAGTACTAGCAAAAGAGAACACTCGCAGAACAATACGAGTGAAAACTAGAGTGTTCTATACAATGAAAACGGAATGTGTCATTCTCCAAAACAAGTATGATGGGATCTAATCATATACTACAGAAAAAAACAAACAAAAACTATAAACAAAAATAAAGACGCTCCAAGAACAACACATAGCATATGAAGCAATAAAAATATAACGTCTTGAAAGATGACCTAATACTTTGTTGATGAAGAAGGGGATGCCCAGGCATCCCCAAGATTTGAAGCTTGTACCTCTTGGATATTTTTTGGGGTGACATGGGCATCCCCAAGCTTGAGCTTTTGTCCATCCTTCATCTCATCACATCATTCTTCTCTCCCTACACTTGAAAACTTCCTTCATACAAAAAATCACACAATTATTGTTAGCAACATTAGTGCATTCAAAATAACAAATCCATCTTCTAACTCTTTAGGAATAAAATCTTCACGTTTTAATTTCACTTCTCTAATTTGCATGAGAGCATTTGTAATATGCTTTGTAAAAGCTATATTTATAACACTAGCATTAGGACTACTACAAAGCTTTTGTAAGAACTTAATTACTTCAGAGGTATTACAATCATCAAAATCAAAGTTATTATGATCAAAGGTAAAAGGACTATTGTCTCCCGTACTCCGAAAAATTTCAGCACACTTGTCAGAAACTGTTTCAGTGGTTCTAGGCAATTTTGTAGAAGGAGTGGAGACTTTTCCTACACCAATTGTTTTACCATCAATAGTATGAGGATTGATAGCATTTGAGACTTCATAACTACTGGTAGTAATGGTACATACTTTAGTCAAATTATTACTTCTAGCAATTTCATCTTCTCTTTCCCACCTAGCATGCAATTTTGTCAACATCCTAACATTGTCATCAATTCTAACTTGAATGACATTCAGAGTTTTACTTTATTTAACATCATGAGATGTAATATTTAATTTAATAAATTCAACATCACGAAAGCTATCAACTTTAAAAGCAAGAATATCAATTTTGCCAAACTTTTCCTCAACAGATTTATTAAAAGCAGTTTGTTTACTAATAAAGTCCTTAAGCATGACTTCAAAATCAGAGGGTGTACTTTTATTGTTGTTGTAGGAATTACCATAAGCATTACCATTATTAGAAGGATATAGCCTATAATTGTATCTACCAAAATTATTCCTATAAGTATTTTTGTTGAAATTATTGTTTTTAATGAAATTCACATCAACATGCTCTTCTTGTGCAACCAAAGAAGCTAACGAAATATTATTTGGATCAACATGAGCTTTACCATTAACAAGCATAGACATAATAATATCAATTTTATCACTCAAGGAGGAGGTTTCTTCAACAGAATTTACCTTCTTACCTTGTGGAGCTCTCTCGGTGTGCCATTCAGAATTATTTATCATCATATCCTCAAGAAGTTTTGTTGCATCCCCCAAAGTAATGGACGTAAAGGTACCTCCAAAAGCTAAATCTAGAAGGTTTCTTGAAGAAAAATTTAGTCCTTCATAAAAAGTTTGGATGATCATCCAAGTAATCAGTCCATGAGTGGGACAATTCTTTACCTAAGATTTCATTCTTTCCCAAGCTTGAGCAACATGTTCATTATAAAATTGTCTAAATTTCATTATGTCACTTCTCAAGGATATAATGTTAGCAGGAGGATAATACTTTCCAATAAAAGCATCTTTTCATTTAACCCAAGAATCAATACTATTTCTAGGCAAATATAGCAACCAATCTTTAGCTCTTCCTCTCAAAGAGAAAGGGAAACAATTTCAATTTTATAATGTCACAATCTATATCCTTATATTTTTGCATCTCACAAAGTTCAACAAAATTATTATGATGAGAGGCAGCATCATCAATACTAACACCAGAAAACTGCTCTTTTATAACAAAATTTAACGAAACAGGTTTAATTTCATAGAAACTGCTTCAGGAGCAGGTGGAGCAATAGTTGTGCATATAAAATCATTGTTGTTTGTGCTAGTAATGTCACACAACTTAGTATTTTCAGGAGTACTCATTTTAACAAACTTAAAACAGAACAATAGAAATAACAACTTGTAATATCCCAGGTTTAGAGACGATCGAGGGGTAGATTTTAGAAAGGGATGTGCATTGCATTGTAATTTACGGGGAAATTTCGCGCTTTTAAAACAAAACTGCATCGAAGGGGGACAGGTTTCTCTCTCGACACCTTACAGGGTTAGGGTTTCGAGAGTGCGATGAACTTGTTCCTACTTATCTAAATTAGGGTTTTGAGAAGAGAGAAGTGATATTACATTGAAATCTTAAGTTGCATGATTGAATTATAAGCTAAGTTGTTTGATTGAATTCAAACCAAATTTGAATTTGAATTTCAAATTCAAACATTAAATGATCATCACATAATTCAAATTTAAGATTATTTCACAAACAATTATCATTAAGCAAGAAAATGAGTAATACAACAATTAAATTAAGCTCATTGAGAGAAACTTGAGCTTTATTGATCATCACACACATAATACATTGTCTTTACAATATTCAGATTTGAATTATAGAATTACAACATATTACAAGAATTGGACAAAATAGAAAATGAAAAGAAAAGGAAATTACAATTTAATGATCTATCCTAACTCTACAAGTTAATCTTCATTTAGCCTTGTACTTGATGATCTCCATGATCCTTGGAGCATCAGGTTGATCCCTGCAAATAAACACAACATAGAGCACATTATGCCAAGTGGCATTGCCACTTGGCAGGTTAGCAAACAAGTGAAATGAAGAGGATATGATCAAGTCCCTGCCGAGCAGATCCATGCCACAGATAGGATCAAGTCCAAGTGCACAGCACTTGCACACACACACAGCCTAGCAGCTCACCAGGTCTGGTGCATGCTCAACAACACACACAAACCCGAGGAGTCACCAAATTGGTGCCAGGCCAAGCTGTCGACCAAGAGGGCCAGCAAGGGTTCATATAAAACCTTTTCCACCGCCAGAACTAGCTGTTCATCGACAACAGCTTCATAGAGTAAGTCACAAGAACAGCAAGAACAGAAGAACAGCCACTGCTGTTCAACCATTCCACAAATACCAGAAACAAATCAGGAATCAAGGTTTGCAAGGAGGAGCAGGGCAAGCACATCAATCCATCCAGAAGCAAACCCTCTACACCAACCCTATTTCTAGGAGCTGGAGTGTGGTATACTAGTAAATCATGAGCAAGCAAGGTTTTGCTCATACTAATCCAGCATATGCACAAGTCATAGAAGCAAAAGAGGGTAGAACCCTGTTTGTGTCATCATTTGGCTGTAAAGCCATTTGTTGCAAGCAAATATGGGTAAAGTCCATTAGGCAATCATCCTATGGGAACAGCAGATATGTAAATTAATGCATAACTGAAGAGATCCAGCAAAAGATGAAGACACAGCTAGCCTAGCCCACACACTTAACACCTACAGCTATCTATGCCATCATACCGTAGACAATCTGTTGTCTATATACTTTATCAACATCAAAAGTCCACTGGAAGTCCAGAGTTGGATCAACCAGTGAGCAATTATTCACCACATCAAGCCACAGAGAAAGGGGGAGCTACCATGACAGCACCAAAGGGCTGTCAAGGCCACCTCAACCCACATCCAACACTTCCAGCCATCACATCATCACCCAAGTGGGTTCAGTATGAGCTAGGGTACCCAACCAGTGGTTGGCATCCCTCTAGCTCAAGTCAATCAAGTTAAAGAATCATAACTGCAGAAACAGTTCATCTCATTTATCAAATAAATCTTGCCAAGCTACACAGATAAATGATTTATACAAGTAATCAAGACACCAGAGCCTTGCAGTGGATCCAATGGATCACTGCAAGCAACAGCAATTGCTTAAGCCAACAACATCACACACCAGCACTTATCTGTAACCCACACACAGCTCAAATTGAGCACTAGTAAGGCACAAGATGGAGCATCACAGCTTTTAACAAGCAACTGATGAACACAGGATCATCAGCAGCTTGCTAGAGCATGCCAGGGCATGCTAGGACATCACTGGCATCACACAGGAATCATATAAATTAAACAGCCACAGTTAAGCAACAATTGAATCACAAACCAGTACATAAACCATTTTTATGATTGTATCCAGAAGCATATCATCAAGGAATTGATGTATATGGACAACAATTAAGCAAGGCCAAGCCTACCATGAGCCAGAACCAATAATCATCACACAAACAACACTGTCTCTTGCTAAAAGCAAGGACTACTCACAGTAATCAAGCCTGGGGCAAGAACCAAGGCTACACATGGTTATCCAGTAACAGCAACAACAATTTGGAGCAACATGGCAAGCCATGAGCATCACAGCTTGCTCATGAGCAAGTATAGAGGCGGCACAGAAAAAGAACTCGCATGAATATGAGCATAGGCTTAGCAGCACAAGCATAAGCTAGAGAGAGGAGAGCATCAGTACAAGCACAAGACTAGAGCGAGACCATGGCAAGCAGAGCGCAGCAGCAGCACACCCTAGGGCAGGCGCAGTAGCTAGGACGCAGCACATAGCCATAGCAGCATGGCACCCCACGGCATCTCCATGAAGGGAGACAGCCGTAGCTCAGCTAGGAGAAGGACTAGAGGAAGAAGAAGGAGGGGAGCAATTACAGGCGTAACGGAGAGAAGCACGGCCATGGCGGCACACGCCAGGCGAACGGCGGCGCCAGGCCAAGCCGAGCCAAGCCACCACCTCGCCGCAACGCCAGCATCACCACGGCGCCAGGGACGCCGGCGAACGGCAGATCTTCACGGATCCATGCGGCAGAGGTACTGCAAGGTTGGGGGCGAGCAGAAACGGAGGCGAAAGCCAGATCGACGCGGACCAGACGGTGCGCCGTCGAGAGGCGGTTCTTTTGCGACCAACCGCGCCGCCGGAGCTGGCCGGAGATGGCCGGAGTATTTCGGCGAAGGCGGCGGCGACCACGGCATCGCCAGAGAGACAAAGAGAGATTAGGGTTTCTGCGCGAGGAAGAAAGGGGCGAGTGGGCCGACCGAGCTCAAGTGTGGCTCGGGTTAGGGTTAACCCCACTGGGCCACCCTGACAGGTGGGCCCAGGGGTAAATGAGTCATTTCACAATTCATATAAATGCAGAAACTTTGAAATTAAATAAGAAATGCTTAGAAGCTCAAAAAAATAAATTAAAAATATGAAAATAGATCAGCACAAAATTCTCTATTTAAATAAAATACCAAACAGAATTTTTGAAGACAACTAAGAATAAGTCCTATTTTAATGATTTAAATAAGAATTTAAATCACACATATTATTTTCAATAATGAAAATAAGTCCATTAATGCAATTGGACTTTAAAAACACCTTGACAATATTTCAAGGTTGTATTTACCCTAAATCAAGTATCTACAAGTTGTTCTTAGTATTAACCTCTCATAAAATAACAACAACATCGGAAGGGGGGAACAAACCCTAAAACTGGAATCATGCATAATTGCTTCTTTAACCATTGCCCTTATCGGACAATGATGCTATTTTTCAGAGACAGAGGACAAGGGTCAGTCCACACCTTCCAACTGCAAAACTTTGCAGTGTTCAGGCAAGTTCATCACTTGCTCATGTCATTTGAGTATTTCTATCAAATTACTTGCAAAGTATTATGGTTATCACTATTGCATAAAAATCAAAACCACTACTTTCATAACTATGAATATGACTATGTGGTGGGCAATGGAACCATGGATTGTGTTGATATGGTGGAGGTTCCATTGCAAGGGTTATATCCATCTAGGATTAAACAACAAATGTCGCCAGTGATTCTTGTGCCGTAATATCCGTGTTAACCATAAGATCCGGAGTGGGACGTAGTAGTCAAAAGTGTTTCCACCTCTCGTTCATCAACGGATGCTCATTACCGGGTGCTCATGATCTTGCGAGACTTGATGCAGGGGTGGGAACCCGTAGAAGTCCCAACGGTAATGAGGTCTATGATGGGTTGCATCTGCCGGCGTAGGAATGTATGGTAGAGCCCTGCATTGACGTCATGGTCGGAGTCCACCCTGAAATCTATGGGAATAATGGGGCCGGCGTGGACCCAGGGTCGGAGTATGCAACAAAGGGTGGGTGTTCGAGGTAGCGGAGGAACATGATTGGCTAGACCTTATACCGGGCCTCACACCGAAGGAAGTGTGGACGGAAAGCTGCCGGTTGGCACCAAGGTTAAGATCTCTTATGGGTAAAGCAACACACCTCTGCAGAGTGTAAAGAAGCGTGACCTGTCACTCCTGTTCCGGGATGAGGAACTGCGAACGCGGCCGGAAAGGAGCTCCATGAAGTTCTAGTAAACCGGTGAAGGCTGACGGACATAGCTCTTTGGAATAAAAGCAATCTCTTGAAGAAATGTTTATCAAAACTTGCATTGGTATTAGACTTTCTGGTCTAATATCGTAGCTAGAGCATTAAACACCTCTTATCTATAATGAACTTGTTGAGTACGCTCGTACTCATACCACTCTTAAATCCCATGCTTAGATTGTCTGAATGGTCTAGAGGAGGACTACGACAACAATGAAGGAGCCGAGATCATCGGCTATGAAGAACCAGACCTCTCTGGAGGTATCGAAGGCGTAGACTACCTCATCGTCTACGGATCCGGGGAGGCTTCCGGAGGAGATCAAGCCTAGAGACATCCAGTAGTAGTAGTAACCGAGCAGCCCAAACTCTTAGTATTTAGCTGCTCGAGAAAATAAATGTATAACTTAATGAGACTCTTATATTGTAAGCTAAGTTGGGTTCGCCTCGAACCCAGGAGTATTCCTCTTAGGACCCAAGAGGAGCTCCGAGACGACATGTGTATGATATTTGTAATAATAAATGAATGAGTTATGGACCTGCTATGTTCTGTTGTACTACTCTGAGGGATGTAATATTTGCGGAATGGTACTTCGTGAACGTTATATCAACGACTGGCATACTACAACATGCAGTGGTATGCAGGGTCACCACAGTTGGTATCAGAGCAAAAGCTTTGACCTTAGGTTGGAACCTAGTAAATGGGACCAAACGTTAGGAGTCAAATAGGATTAGTAAAGAATTCTCTAAAAATATGGTGTATATTCAATTGAGAATACAAAAATCATATCTTTTAGTGCGATAATTCTTTATTATCTCTATTATGATGCATTATTACTAATCTTATAATCTTTCTATTTCTACAGCCAACATGGCAAGTTCACGTCCCGGACGAAACGTGAAAGTGATGGACTCCACACTGAGTGAATATGAAGGAGGACTTGCAGATATTCTACGTGCCATGTTACTTGAATTTGGGTGTGATCCCCAGATCCAAGTAAAGAAATACATGTACTACGATGGTACTGTATTGGCCAAATGTAGGGTAGGACTGCGACTTCCCGAATCTTTGGGAATGAGCGTAGTAATGCCAGCAGGGGACGCCAGAACTATCAACACAGCCTATCATATAGCCGTTATGAGAGCCATCACAGATATTCGGGAGCATAAGACGAAAGAGCTTATGGGTTCCGAATTCACCCACATTCCTCATAATCAGGAGGAAGAGGATCCCATGCTTAACCACTACAAATATGCAAAACGCAAACCAATAGCAGCTGCAAAATACATGGACAATAGCCGCGACTTTATATCATTGCTCTTTCAGTTGAACCATCATCTGACGGGAGCAATTGATACGATGCTAGAGGAGTTCACTGAACCCAAGGAGGAGATTAGGGGGAAAGAACCTATGGAGAATGTGGTGCACACACCAGTTTACTCAGCTGGTGATTATATTAGTATAGATCCTCTTGAGCGTGAACCTACACCTGTTACACCTGGGAACTATCTGGGTAGTTCCTATGGGGGATATGAGGGCGGAGAGGAATCCGGAAACAATCAGCGTTCCGAGACTCCTACAGAAAATTCCACGGGTTGGCGTTGGGGATCTGAGACTGGAACTCATAGTACTTCAGTGTATTATGACGGGGAGATGAATGATGACACCACAACCCAGAACCAAAGTTATCCTAGTAATGAAGGAGTTGATCGAGGGTATCCGACACAGGTTGAGTCGGGTACGAGTGTTGGAAACACCTATGGTGGAGCTACAGGGGAGTATACCCGATGGGTGGACTATGATGCACTTAACGATCAGTTTGTGAACACTGACTTCTCCCTAGGATCATCATCTGATTCGGATTACCAGCTGACGGGGAGACCTTATGTTCCAGGGTCTATCAGGAGGATGACACGTTCGACCGGATGGAAGCCTGGGATGTATCGGGAGTGAAGATCGACTAGAGTCCACCAAGGGAGGCGAGGCTATAATACACAAGTACCACGTGTATTATAGTATGTAATGTTTGTAGAAATTTGTACATATACTTTAATAAGTGAGTTTGCATACTCACATCGACTTGAGTATTGTAATAAGACCACTTAAGTATGTATATACATGGTATATGTTTTGTATGATTTGGATTTGCTTCTTGATTTCCATTGCGTGACTAGTTCTGTGCACAAAGTTGAGCTCAGAAAACTTGCGCATGGAGTAATTATGAGTATCATCTTGTGTTGCAGAACTAGGGGGTTATGTCGGGAGCGTTAGGAGAGGAGACCGAAGCGCAGCGCATGGAGCGCGAAGCAAAACAAAAGGAAGAGGCTGATGAAGCAGCCAGGAATCAGTTTCCACCACCACCACCACCCATGACGCAGCAGAATTTTGTTCAGTACATGCAGCTGGTGGAGGAAAGACAACGTGTAACGTTGGAGCAGCAGAACAAATTCTTCCAAGAATTGCTGCAACAGAACCGGGTAGAGAGACCCGAGAATCCGGGAGTCACCCTAGCAGACTTCCAGAACACCAAGCCTATATCTTTCGCATACGCGCCCGAGCCTATGGACGCGGAGGATTGGCTTATGGACACTGAGCGAAAGCTCAATACTGTTGGATGTAACGACCAGGAGAAGGTTCGTTACGCTACACATTTGTTGTGTGGACCCGCCGCATCATGGTGGGACAACATCGTAGCCGTTTATCCGGCTGGAAAAGTATTCACCTGGGAGGAGTTCGCAAGGAAGTTCAGGGAATCCAATGTCCCTGAAAGTATAGTTGAACTGAAGCGTCGAGAATTTGAAAGTCTCGAGCAGAAGGACAAGGCAATCCTGACTTATGTCAGGGAGTTCTCAAAGCTGTCCCGGTACGCTGTTGATGAAGTCAACACCGAGGACAAGAAAAAGAAGATGTTTTTGAGGGGGTTAAGTCCCCAGTTTAAGGTACAGCTCCGGATGATGAGAGCGACGGAGTTTCAAGAGTTGGTGGATGCCGCCATCACTCTGGAAGATGATTTCAAACAACTGCAGGAGGAGAAAAGGAAAAAGGCCAAGTTTGAGCCTAAGAGGTTTGTTGGTAACAAGCCCAATACTAGCTTGAGTTTCAAGCCAAGATACAACAACAACAACAACAACAGCAACTACTACGGTAGCAGGAAGAACCATGCATTCCAAACTGCAAATAAGATTGTGTGCCGTAGCTGTGGAGGTACGGGGCATTTCTCTAAGGACTGTAAGAAGCCCAGGATCATTTGCTTCGGTTGCCGTGAGGAAGGACACATGCTTAGGGATTGCCCTAAGAATAAGAATAAAGGAGGTCAATCTGGAGGGGGAGCAAGCCGAGGAGGAAACAACGGAAGGAACTGGAAGAACAGGAAACCCTTCGGCAAGCTGAACTGCACTAGTCTGGAGGAGGTGGTCAACTCCGATCAGGCGGTGATAGGTACGCTCCAGATACTCACTCATCCTGGCAAAGTACTTTTTGATACTGGTGCAACTACATCATTCATTTCTCAACAATTCATCATCAAACATGGGATTAGTTGCACTAAGTTAGATACACCCATAACCATACTTTCTGCGGGGGGAACGATAGTAGTAACTCACACCAAACAAAAACAAGTCATCATGATCAATAAGTGCGCGTTTGACGCGGACCTGTTCATTTTACCGATGAAGGACATTGATGTCATCCTTGGTATGAACTGGTTAGAAGTTAACGGAGCATTGATCGACTGTGTGAATAAGATGGTATCTTTGAAAAGCCCCGATGGAAGTAGAATGATCTACCAAGGCGACAAACATACACAGATTGAAGTGGAGCTACAGTTGAACAGCATGAAGGAAGTGAAATTGGAAGATATACCTGTAGTAAATGAATTCCAGGATGTGTTTCCTGCGGAATTACCTGGTATGCCACCAGATAGGGAGATAGAATTCACTATCGACCTAATTCCAGGAACGGCTCCGATTGCTAAGGCACCATACAAGATGGGGCCCAAGGAGTTGAAAGAACTTAAGGAGCAACTGGATGGCTTGGAACAAAAAGGATTCATACAAGAGAGTGTTTCACCATGGGGATCACCTGTGATCTTCGTGGATAAAAGAGATGGAGGAAGAAGGATGTGCGGAGAATACAGGAATCTGAACAACGTCACAATCAAGAACAAGTATCCACTTCCAAGAATACAAGATCTATTCGATCAAGTTAGAGGCACGGGAGTCTTTTCCAAAATTGATCTAAGATCCGGTTATCACCAGATAAAGATCAAGAAGGAAGACGTTCCGAAAACTGCCTTTGTCTCAAGGTATGGACATCATGAATACCTTGTAGTACCTTTTGGATTAACCAATGCCCCAGCAATATTCATGAATCTCATGAATAAGATTTTCATGCCATATCTAGACAAGTTTGTCATCGTATTCATCGATGATATCTTGATCTATTCCAAGAACAAGGCCGAACATGCTGAACATTTGAGGTTAGTGTTGCAAACACTAAGAGAACATCAACTCTATGCCAAGTTTAGTAAGTGTGAATTTTGGCTAGATCAAGTGGAATTTCTTGGTCATGTGATTAGTAAAGATGGAATAGCTGTTAACCCAAGCAAGGTAGCAGCAGTTCTAGAATGGGAAGCACCCAAGACTGTCAAGGAAATCCGAGGATTCCTAGGAATGGCAGGATATTATCGGAGATTCATTGAAGGATTCTCCAAGATAGCAGGACCAATGACAAAGCTGTTAAGAAAGAACACACCATTTGTGTGGTCAGAGGAGTGTGAGAAGAGTTTTCAAACTCTGAAAGAGAAACTCACCACATCACCGGTGTTAGCAGTTCCTGAAGTTGGCAAGGATTACACCGTGTACTGTGACGCATCCAAGCATGGATTGGGTTGTGTACTCATGCAAGATCGGAAAGTGATATCTTATGGATCGAGGCAACTTAGACCTCATGAAGTGAATTATCCAACACATGATTTAGAGTTAGCAGCAGTTGTATTTGCACTCAAAACATGGAGACATTTTCTTTATGGAGCCAAGTGTGAGCTCTATATAGATCATAAGAGTCTCAAATATTTCTTCACTCAGAAGGAACTTGATGGCGTGTAACTCACACGTTCGTTGGGAACCCCAAGAGGAAGGTATGATGCGCACAGCAGCAAGTTTTCCCTCAGAAAGAAACCAAGGTTTATCGAACCAGGAGGAGCCAAGAAGCACGTTGAAGGTTGATGGCGGCGGGATGTAGTGCGGCACAACACCAGGGATTCCGGTGCCAACGTGGAACCTGCACAACACAACCAAAGTACTTTGCCCCAACGAAACAGTGAGGTTGTCAATCTCACCGGCTTGCTGTAACAAAGGATTAACCGTATTGTGTGGAAGATGATTGTTTGCAGAAAATAGTAGAAACGATGTTACGGTAGATTGTATTTCAGTATAGAGAATTGGACCGGGGTCCACAGTTCACTAGAGGTGTCTCTCCCATAAGATAAACAGCATGTTGGGTGAACAAATTACAGTTGGGCAATTGACAAATAAAGAGGGCATGACCATGCACATACATATTATGATGAGTATAGTGAGATTTAATTGGGCATTACGACTAAGTACATAGACCGCTATCCAGCATGCATCTATGCCTAAAAAGTCCACCTTCAGGTTATCATCCGAACCCCCTCCAGTATTAAGTTGCTAACAACAGACAATTGCATTAAGTATTGCGCGTAATGTAATCAGTAACTACATCCTTGAACATAGCACTAATGTTTTATCCCTAGTGGCAATGACACATCCACAACCTTAGAACTTTTACATCCTTTGTCCCAGGATATCAATGGAGGCATGAACCCACTATCGAGCATAAATACTCCCTCTTGGAGTTACAAGCATCTACTTGGCCAGAGCATCTACTAGTAACGGAGAGCATGCAAGATCATAAACAACACATAGACATAACTTTGATAATCAACATAACAAGTATTCTCTATTCATTGGATCCCAACAAACGCAACATATAGAATTACAGATAGATGATCTTGATCATGTTAGGCAGCTCACAAGATCCGACAATGAAGCACAATGGGGAGAAGACAACCATCTAGCTACTGCTATGGACCCATAGTCCAGGGGTAGACTACTCACACATCACTCCGGAGGCGACCATGGCGGCGTAGAGTCCTCCGGGGAGATGAATCCCCTCTCCGGCAGGGTGCCGGAGGCGATCTCTGGATCCCCGAGATGGGATCGGCGGCGGCGACGTCTGCGGAAGGTTTTCCGTATCGTGGCTCTCGATGCGGGGGTTTCGCAACAGAGGCTTTAAGTAGGCGGAAGGGCAGGTCGGGAGGCGGCACGAGGGCCCCACACCACAGGGCCGCGCGGCCAAGGGGCCGCGCCGCCTAGGGTGTGGCCACCTCGTGGCCCCACTTCGTCTCCTCTTCGGACTTCTGGAAGCTTCGTGGCAAAATAGGACCCTGGGCGTTGATTTCGTCCAATTCCGAGAATATTTCGTTACTAGGATTTCTGAAACCAAAAACAACGAGAAAACGAAGCGGCACTTCGGCATCTTGTTAATAGGTTAGTTCCAGAAAATGCACAAATATGACATAAAGTGTGCATAAAACATGTAGATAACATCAATAATGTGGCATGGAACATAAGAAATTATCGATACGTCGGAGACGTATCAGCATCCCCAAGCTTAGTTCTGCTCGTCCGAGCGGGTAAAACGATAACACGAGATAATTTCAGGAGTGACATGCCATCATAACCTTGATCATACTATTTGTAAAGCATATGTAGTGAATGCAGCGATCAAAACAATGTATATGACATGAGTAAACAAGTGAATCATAAAGCAAAGACTTTTCATGAATAGCACTTCAAGACAAGCGTCAATAAGTCTTGCATAAGAGTTAACTCATAAAGCAATAATTCATAGTAAAGGCATTGAAGCAACACAAAGGAAGATTAAGTTTCAGCGGTTGCTTTCAACTTGTAACATGTATATCTCATAGATATTGTCAACATAGAGTAATATAATAAGTGCAATAAGCAAGTATGTAGGAATCAATGCACAGTTCACACAAGTGTTTGCTTCTTGAGGTGGAGAGAAATAGGTGAACTGACTCAACATTGAAAGTAAAAGAATTGTCCTCCATAGAGGAAAAGCATCGATTGCTATATTTGTGCTAGAGCTTTGATTTTGAAAACATGAAACAATTTTGTCAACGGTAGTAATAAAGCATATGTATCATGTAAATTATATCTTACAAGTTGCAAGCCTCATGCATAGTATACTAATAGTGCCCGCACCTTGTCCTAATTAGCTTGGACTACCGGATCATCACAATGCACATGTTTTAACCAAGTGTCACAAAGGGGTACCTCTATGCCGCCTGTACAAAGGTCTAAGGAGAAAGCTCGCATTGGATTTCTCGCTATTGATTATTCTCAACTTAGACATCCATACCGGGACAACATAGACAACAGATAATGGACTCCTCTTTTATGCATAAGCATGTAACAACAATTAATAATTTTCTCATTTGAGATTGAGGATATATGTCCAAAACTGAAACTTCCACCATGGATCATGGCTTTAGTTAGCGGCCCAATGTTCTTCTCTAACAATATGCATGCTTAACCATAAGGTGGTAGATCGCTCTTACTTCAGACAAGACGAACATGCATAGCAACTCACATGAAATTCAACAAAGAATAGTTGATGGCGTCCCCAGTGAACATGGTTATCGCACAACAAGCAACTTAATAAGAGATAAAGTTCATAATTACATATTCAATACCACAATAGTTTTTAAGCTATTTGTCCCATGAGCTATATATTGCAAAGGTGAATGATGGAATTTTAAAGGTAGCACTCAAGCAATTTACTTTGGAATGGCGGAAAATACCATGTAGTAGGTAGGTATGGTGGACACAAATGGCATAGTGATTGGCTCAAGTATTTTGGATGCATGAGAAGTATTCCCTCTCGATACAAGGTTTAGGCTAGCAAGGCTTATTTGAAACAAACATAAGGATGAACCGGTGCAGCAAAACTCACATAAAAGACATATTGTAAACATTATAAGACTCTACACCGTCTTCCTTGTTGTTCAAACTCAATACTAGAAATTATCTAGACCTTAGAGAAACCAAATATGCAAACCAAATTTTAGCATGCTCTATGTATTTCTTCATTAATGGGTGCAAAGCATATGATGCAAGAGCTTAAACATGAGCACAACAATTGCCAAGTATCACATTACCCAAGACATTAATAGCAATTACTACATGTATCATTTTCCAATTCCAACCATATAACAATTTAACGAAGAAGAAACTTCGCCATGAATACTATGAGTAGAAACTAAGGACATACTTGTCCATATGCTACAGCGGAGCGTGTCTCTCTCCCATAAAGTGAATGCTAGGATCCATTTTATTCAAACAAAACAAAAAACAAAAACAAACCGACGCTCCAAGCAAAGCACATAAGATATGATGGAATAAAAATATAGTTTCAGGGGAGGAACCTGATAATGTTGTCGATGAAGAAGGGGATGCCTTGGGCATCCCCAAGCTTAGACGCTTGAGTCTTCTTAGAATATGCAGGGGTGAACCACCGGGGCATCCCCAAGCTTAGAGCTTTCACTCTCCTTGATCATGTTGCATCATACTCCTCTCTTGATCCTTGAAAACTTCCTCCACACCAAACTTAGAACAACTCATTAGAGGGTTAGCGACAATAAAAATTAACATGTTCAGAGGTGACACAATCATTCTTAACACTTCTGGACATTGCATAAAGCTACTGGACATTAATGGATCAAAGAAATTCATCCAACATAGCAAAAGAGGCAATGCGAAATAAAAGGCAGAATCTGTCAAAACAGAACAGTTCGTATTGACGAATTTTATCGAGGCACCAGACTTGCTCAAATGAAAATGCTCAAATTTAATGAAAGTTGCGTACATATCTAAGGATCACTCACGTAAATTGGCATAATTTTCTGAGTTACCTACAGGGAAAACAGCCCAGATTTGTGACAGCAAAGAAATCTGTTTCTGCTCAGTAATCCAAATCTAGTATGAACTTTTCTATCAACGACTTTACTTGGCACAATAAAACACTAAACTAAGATAAGGAGAGGTTGCTACAGTAGTAAACAACTTCCAAGATACAAAATAAAAACAAAGTACTGTAGGTAAAAACCATGGGTTGTCTCCCATAAGCGCTTTTCTTTAACGCCTTTCAGCTAGGCGCAGAAAGTGTGTATCAAGTATTATCAAGAGACGAAGTGTCAACATCATAATTTGTTCTAATAATAGAATCAAAAGGTAACTTCATTCTCTTTCTAGGGAAGTGTTCCATACCTTTCTTGAGAGGAAATTGATATTTTATATTACCTTCCTTCATATCAATGATAGCACCAACAGTTCGAAGAAAAGGTCTTCCCAATATAATGGGACAAGATGCATTGCATTCAATATCCAAGACAACAAAATCAACGGGGACAAGGTTATTGTTAACGGTAATGCGAACATTATCAACTTTCCCCAAAGGTTTGTTTGTAGAATGATCAGCAAGATTAACATCCAAATAACAATTTTTCAGCGGTGGCAAGTCAAGCATATTATAAATTTTCTTAGGCATAACAGAAATACTTGCACCAAGATCACATAAAGCATTACAATCAAAATCTTTAACCTTCATCTTAATGATGGGCTCCCAACCATCCTCTAGCTTTTTAGGAATAGAGGCTTCGCGCTCTAGTTTCTCTTCTCTAGCTTTTATGAGAGCATTTGTAATATGTTGCGTGAAAGCCAAATTTATAGCACTAGCATTAGGACTTTTAGCAAGTTTTTGCAAGAACTTTATAACTTCATAGATGTGGCAATCATCAAAATTCAAACCATTATAATCTAAAGCAATGGGATCACCATCCCCAATGTTGGAAAAAATTTCAGCGACTTTATCTGAAGTTTCATTTTAGCAGTTTCGGGCAGTTTCTCGCGCTTTGCATTAGAAGTGGAAACATTGCTAACACCAATTCTTTTATTATTAATAGTAGGAGGTGCAGCAACATGTGTAGCATTAGCATTACAAGTGGTGGTAATAGTCCAAACTTTAGCTACATTCTTCTCTTTAGCTAGTTTTTTATTTTCTTCTCTATCCCACCTAGCACGCAGTTCAGTCATTAATCTTATATTCTCATTAATTCTAACTTGGATGGCATTTGCTGTAGTAACAATTTTATTTTCAATATCCCTATTAGGCATAACTTTCGATTTTAAAAGATCAACATCAGAGGCAAGACTATCGACTTTAGAAGCAAGTATATCAATTTTCCCAAGCTTTTCTTCAACAGATTTGTTAAAAGCAGTTTGTGTACTAATAAATTCTTTAAGCATGGCTTCAAGTCCAGGGGGTGAACTCCTATTATTGTTGTAAGAATTCCCATAAGAATTACCATAGCCGTTGCCATTATTATAAGGATATGGCCTATAGTTGTTACTAGAATTGTTCCGGTAAGCATTGTTGTTGAAATTATTATTTTTAATGAAGTTTACATCAACATGTTCTTCTTGTGCAACCAATGAAGCTAACGGAACATTATTAGGATCAATATTAGTCCTATCATTCACAAGAATAGACATAATAGCATCAATCTTATCACTCAAGGAAGAGGTTTCTTCGACAGAATTT
The DNA here is from genome assembly GCF_019359855.2 of Lolium perenne. NCBI lineage: Eukaryota > Viridiplantae > Streptophyta > Magnoliopsida > Poales > Poaceae > Lolium > Lolium perenne. The sequence goes on from NC_067247.2 coordinate 95,248,258, forward strand.
ACCTTCTTACCTTGTGGAGCTCTTTCCGTGTGCCATTCAGAGTAGTTGATCATCATATTATCAAGAAGCTTTGTTGCTTCACCAAGAGTGATGGACATAAAGGTACCTCCAGCAGCTGAATCCAATAAATTCCGCGAAGAAAAATTTAGTCCTGCATAGAAGGTTTGGATGATCATCCAAGTAGTCAGTCCATGGGTTGGGCAATTTTTAACGAGAGATTTCATTCTTTCCCATGCTTGTGCAACATGTTCAGTATCTAATTGTTTAAAATTCATTATGCTACTCCTCAAAGATATAATTTTAGCAGGGGGATAATATCTACCAATAAAAGCATCCTTGCATTTAGTCCATGAATCAATACTATTCTTAGGCGGAGATAGCAACCAATCTTTAGCTCTTCCTCTTAATGAGAAAGGGAACAATTTTAATTTTATAATGTCACCATCTACATCCTTATACTTTTGCATTTCACATAGTTCAACAAAATTATTAAGATGGGCAGCAGCATCATCAGAACTAACACCAGAAAATTGCTCTCGCATAACAAGATTCAGTAAAGCAGGTTTAATTTCAAAGAATTCTGCTGTAGTAACAGGTGGAGCAATAGGTGTGCATAAGAAATCATTATTATTTGTGGTTGTGAAGTCACACAGCTTAGTATTTTCAGGGTTGGCCATTTTAGCAGCAGTAAATAAAGCAAACTAGATAAAGTAAATGCAAGTAACTAATTTTTTTGTGTTTTTGATATAGCAAACAAGATAGCAAATAAAGTAAAACTAGCAACTAATTTTTTTGTATTTTGATTTAGTGCAGCAAACAAAGTAGTAAATAAAACTAAGCAAGACAAAAACAAAGTAAAGAGATTGGGAAGTGGAGACTCCCCTTGCAGCGTGTCTTGATCTCCCCGGCAACGGCGCCAGAAAAAGAGCTGTTGACGTGGGAGTTGAAAATCTTTGTGGTGTAACTTTTCTTCGTTCCCCGGCAACGGCGCCAGAAAAAGAGCTAGATGGCGTGTAACTCACACGTTCGTTGGGAACCCCAAGAGGAAGGTATGATGCGCACAGCAGCAAGTTTTCCCTCAGAAAGAAACCAAGGTTTATCGAACCAGGAGGAGCCAAGATGCACGTTGAAGGTTGATGGCGGCGGGATGTAGTGCGGCGCAACACCAGGGATTCCGGCGCCAACGTGGAACCTGCACAACACAACCAAAGTACTTTGCCCCAACGAAACAGTGAGGTTGTCAATCTCACCGGCTTGCTGTAACAAAGGATTAACCGTATTGTGTGGAAGATGATTGTTTGCAGAAAATAGTAGAACAGTATTGCAGTAGATTGTATTTCAGTATAGAGAATTGGACCGGGGTCCACAGTTCACTAGAGGTGTCTCTCCCATAAGATAAACAGCATGTTGGGTGAACAAATTACAGTTGGGCAATTGACAAATAAAGAGGGCATGACCATGCACATACATATTATGATGAGTATAGTGAGATTTAATTGGGCATTACGACAAAGTACATAGACCGCTATCCAGCATGCATCTATGCCTAAAAAGTCCACCTTCAGGTTATCATCCGAACCCCCTCCAGTATTAAGTTGCTAACAACAGACAATTGCATTAAGTATTGCGCGCAATGTAATCAGTAACTACATCCTTGAACATAGCACTAATGTTTTATCCCTAGTGGCAACAGCACATCCACAACCTTAGAACTTTACATCCTTTGTCCCCGAGATATCAATGGAGGCATGAACCCACTATCGAGCATAAATACTCCCTCTTGGAGTTACAAGCATCTACTTGGCCAGAGCATCTACTAGTAACGGAGAGCATGCAAGATCATAAACAACACATAGACATAACTTTGATAATCAACATAACAAGTATTCTCTATTCATCGGATCCCAACAAACGCAACATATAGAATTACAGATAGATGATCTTGATCATGTTAGGCAGCTCACAAGATCCGACAATGAAGCACAATGGGGAGAAGACAACGATCTAGCTACTGCTATGGACCCATAGTCCAGGGGTAGACTACTCACACATCAATCCGGAGGCGACCATGGCGGCGTAGAGTCCTCCGGGAGATGAATCCCCTCTCCGGCAGGGTGCCGGAGGCGATCTCCTGGATCCCCCGAGATGGGATCGGCGGCGGCGGCGTCTCTGGAAGGTTTTCCGTATCGTGGCTCTCGGTACTGGGGGTTTCACAACGGAGGCTTTAAGTAGGCGGAAGGGCAGGTCAGGAGGCGGCACGAGGGCCCCACACCACAGGGCCGCGTGGCCAAGGGGGGGGGCCGCGCCGCCCTAGGGTGTGGCCACCTCGTGGCCCCACTTTGTCTCCTCTTCGGATTTCTGGAAGCTTCGTGGAAAAATAGGACCCTGGGCGTTGATTTCGTCCAATTCCGAGAATATTTCGTTACTAGGATTTCTGAAACCAAAAACAGCAGAAAACAGCAACTGGCACTTCGGCATCTTGTTAATAGGTTAGTTCCAGAAAATGCACAAATATGACATAAAGTGTGCATAAAACATGTAGATAACATCAATAATGTGGCATGGAACATAAGAAATTATCGATACGTCGGAGACGTATCAGAACTCAACATGAGGCAGAAAAGATGGCTAGAATTGATCAAGGATTATGATTTGACCATCAATTACACTCCAGGGAAGGCCAATGTTGTCGCAGATGCCTTGAGTAGGAAGAGCACCGGAGGAGTGGAACAAGAAATATCACCGGAATTGAGGAAGGAAATAAGTCAAGCCCAAATACAATTTTGGGAGAAGGAAGCTCATGAAGGACTATCGGCTTTGCAAGTAGCCGATGAGTTGAATGTTAACCTGAAGAATGAGATAATGATGGGTCAGCTGGACGATCCATTCAACGTGGAGGAGATGAGAAGAATAGATGAAGGAAGACCATCAGAATTTCACCGCGGAGAATCTGGATCATTATGGTTCCAGAAGAGAATTTGTGTTCCGGATATTGCTGAACTCAAGGAAATAATACTCCGGGAAGCCCATCAAACACCATACTCCATTCATCCGGGTAGTACAAAGATGTACATGGATTTAAAGGAGTTATTCTGGTGGAACAATATGAAGAGAGAGATAGCACAATATGTGGCGGAATGCCATACCTGTCAGAGAGTGAAGGCTGAACACCAGAGTCCGGCAGGAAAGTTACAACCTTTACCTATTCCAGAGTGGAAATGGGAGGAAATAGGGATGGATTTCATCACCGGACTACCCATGACTAATAAAAAGAAGGACATGATATGGGTAATCGTGGACCGGTTGACGAAGAGTGCATATTTCTTAGCGGTAAATCAGCAGGATAAAGGAGAGAAACTCATCGATCTTTACATCAAAGAGATCGTGAGTAAGCATGGAGTGCCCAAGAAGATCGTGTCGGATCGAGGATCTGTGTTCACGTCAGCATTTTGGAAGCAACTACATGAATATTTAGGATCCAAGTTGGACTATAGTACCGCCTATCATCCCCAGACAGGTGGACAAACCGAGAGAACCAACCAGATCTTAGAGGATATGCTTAGGGCTTGTGCCCTAGATTTCGGAGGATCATGGGAGGAGCACTTACCACTTGCAGAGTTTTCATACAATAATAGCTATCAAAGCAGCATCAAGATGGCACCGTTTGAAGCTCTGTATGGAAGAAAGTGTAGATCACCGATATGCTAGTATGAAGCCGGAGCAAGTAAAGAGTTCAACCCTGATTATGTCAAGGAAAAGCAACAAATAATTGACATTATCAGAGATCGGCTCAAGATAGCCCAGAGCCGACAGAAGAGTTATGCCGATCAAAAGAGGAGAACATGGGAGCCACGAGTTGGAGACATGGTATACCTTAAGGTGAGCCCGATGAAAGGACTTCAGAGGTTTGGAGTGAAAGGAAAGCTAAGCCCTAGGTACATCGGACCTTTTAAGATTCTGAGTCTAAACCGAGGGTTAGCCTTCGAATTGGAACTACCGGGAAGGTTATCCCAGGTTCACAACGTATTTCATGTGTCGCAACTCAGAAAATGTTTGAAGACCCCAGATGAACCAGTATCACATGAAGAGCTTGAGTTACAACCAGATTTGACATACATCGAGAAGCCAGCGAAGATTCTCGAGGAAAACTGGAAACAACTCAGGAATCGAGCGATAAAGTACTGCAAGATACAATGGAAGCACCATCCCGAGAGGGAAGCCACCAAGGAAAAAGAGGAAGACCTGAGGAAAACGTACCCCAAACTTTTCAGGTATTACAACCACAACTTCGGGACGATGTTTTCTTTAAGGGGGAAAGGCTGTAATATCCCAGGTTTAGAGACGATTGAGGGGTAGATTTTAGAAAGGGATGTGCATTGCATTGTAATTTACGGGGAAATTTCGCGCTTTTAAAACAAAACTGCATCGAAGGGGGACAGGTTTCTCTCTCGACACCTTACAGGGTTAGGGTTTCGAGAGTGCGATGAACTTGTTCCTACTTATCTAAATTAGGGTTTTGAGAAGAGAGAAGTGATATTACATTGAAATCTTAAGTTGCATGATTGAATTATAAGCTAAGTTGTTTGATTGAATTCAAACCAAATTTGAATTTGAACTTCAAATTCATACATTAAATGATCATCACATAATTCAAATTTAAGATTATTTCACAAACAATTATCATTAAGCAAGAAAATGAGTAATACAACAATTAAATTAAGCTCATTGAGAGAAACTTGAGCTTTATTGATCATCACACACATAATACATTGTCTTTACAATATTCAGATTTGAATTATAGAATTACAACATATTACAAGAATTGGACAAAATAGAAAATGAAAAGAAAAGGAAATTACAATTTAATGATCTATCCTAACACTACAAGTTAATCTTCATTTAGCCTTGTACTTGATGATCTCCATGATCCTTGGAGCATCAGGTTGATCCCTGCAAATAAACACAACATAGAGCACATTATGTCAAGTGGAATTGCCACTTGGCAGGTTAGCAAACAAGTGAAATGAAGAGGATATGATCAAGTCCCTGCCGAGCAGATCCATGCCACAGATAGGATCAAGTCCAAGTGTACAACACTTGCACACACACACACAGCCTAGCAGCTCACCAGGTCTGGTGCATGCTCAACAGCACACACAAACCCGAGGAGTCACCAAATTGGTGCCAGGCCAAGCTGTCGACCAAGAGGGCCAGCAAGGGTTCATATAAAACCTTTTCCACCGCCAGAACTAGCTGTTCATCGACATCAGCTTCACAGAGTAAGTCACAAGAACAGCAAGAACAGAAGAACAGCCACGGCTGTTCAACCATTCCACAAATACCAGAAACAAATCAGGAATCAAGGTTTGCAAGGAGGAGCAGGGCAAGCACATCAATCCATCCAGAAGCAAACCCTCTACACCAACCCTATTTTTAGGAGCTGGAGTGAGGTATACTAGTAAATCATGAGCAAGCAAGGTTTTGCTCATACTAATCCAGCATATGCACAAGTCATAGAAGCAAAAGAGGGTAGAACTCTGTTTGTGTCATCATTTGGCTGTAAAGCCATTTGGTGCAAGCAAATATGGGTAAAGGCCATTAGGCAATCATCCTATGGGAACAACAGATATGTAAATTAATGCATAACTGAAGAGATCCAGCAAAAGATGAAGACACAGCTAGCCTAGTCCACACACTTAACACCTACAGCTATCTATGCCATCAGACCATAGACAATCTATTGTCTATATACTTTATCAACATCAAAAGGCCACTGGATGTCCAGAGTTGGATCAACCAGTGAGCAATTATTCACCACATCAAGCCACAGAGAAAGGGGGAGCTACCATGACAGCACCAAAGGGCTGTCAAGGCCACCTCAACCCACATCCAACACTTCCAGCCATCACATCATCACCCAAGTGGGTTCAGTATGAGCTAGGGTACCCAACCAGTGGTTGGCATCCCTCTAGCTCAAGTCAATCAAGTTAAAGAATCATAACTGCAAAAACAGTTCATCTCATTTATCAAATAAATCTTGCCAAGCTACACAGATAAATGATTTATACAAGTAATCAAGACACCAGAGCCTTGCAGTGGATCCAATGGATCACTGCAAGCAACAACAATTGCTTAAGCGAACAACAGCACACACCAGCACTTATCTGTAACCCACACACAGCTCAAATTGAGCACTAGTAAGGCACAAGATGGAGCATCACAGCTTTTAACAAGCAACTGATGAACACAGGATCATCAGCAGCTTGCTAGAGCATGCCAGGGCATGCTAGGGCATCACTGGCATCACACAGGAATCATATAAATTAAACAGCCACAGTTAAGCAACAATTGAATCACAAACAAGTACATAAACCATTTTTATGATTGTATCTAGAAGCATATCATCAAGGAATTGATGTATATGGACAACAATTAAGCAAGGCCAAGCCTACCATGAGCCAGAACCAATAATCATCACACAAACAACACTGTCTCTTGCTAAAAGCAAGGACTACTCACAGTAATCAAGCCTGGGGCAAGAACCAAGGCTACACATGGTTATCCAGTAACAGCAACAACAGCTGGAGCAACATGGCAAGCCATGAGCATCACAGCTTGCTCATGAGCAAGTATAGAGGCGGCACAGAAGAAGAACTCGCATGAATATGAGCATAGGCTTAGCAGCACAAGCATAAGCTAGAGAGAGGAGAGCATCAGTACAAGCACAAGACTAGAGCGAGACCATGGCAAGCAGAGCGCAGCAGCAGCACACCCTAGGGCAGGCGCAGTAGCTAGGACGTAGCACATAGCCACAGCAGCATGGCACCCCACGGCATCTCCATGAAGGGAGACAGCCGTAGCTCAGCTAGGAGAAGGACTAGAGGAAGAAGAAGGAGGGGAGCACTTACAGGCGTAACGGAGAGAAGCACAACCATGGCGGCACACGCCGGGCGAACGGCGGCGCCAGGCCAAGCCGAGCCAAGCCACCACCTCGCCGCAACGCCAGCATCACCACGGCGCCAGGGACGCCGGCGAACGGCAGATCTTCACGGATCCATGCGGCCGAGGTACAGCAAGGTTGGGGGCGAGCAGAAACAGAGGCGAAAGACAGATCGACGCAGACCAGACGGTGCGCCGTCGAGAGGCGGTTCTTTTGCGACCAACCGCGCCGCCGGAGCTGGCCGGAGACGGCCGGAGTATTTCGGCGAAGGCGGCGGCGACCACGGCATCGCCAGAGAGACAAAGAGAGATTAGGGTTTCTGCGCGAGGAAGAAAGGGGCGAGTGGGCCGACCGAGCCCAAGTGTGGCTCGGGTTAGGGTTAACCCTACTGGGCCACCCTGACAGGTGGGCCCAGGGGTAAATGAGTCATTTCACAATTCATATAAATGCAGAAACTTTGAAATTAAATAAGAAATGCTTAGAAGCTCAAAAAATAAATTAAAAATATGAAAATAGATCAGCACAAAATTCTCTATTTAAATAAAATACCAAACAGAATTTTTGAAGACAACTAAGAATAAGTCTTATTTTAATGATTTAAATAAGAATTTAAATCACACATATTATTTTCAATAATGAAAATAAGTCCATTAATGCAATTGGACTTTAAAAACACCTTGACAATATTTCAAGGTTGTATTTACCCTAAATCAAGTATCTACAAGTTGTTCTTAGTATTAACCTCTCATAAAATAACAACGACATCGGAAGGGGGGAACAAACCCTAAAACTGGAATCATGCATAATTGCTTCTTTAACCATTGCCCTTATCGGACAATGATGCTATTTTTCAGAGACAGAGGACAAGGGTCAGTCCACACCTTCCAACTGCAAAACTTTGCAGTGTTCAGGCAAGTTCATCACTTGCTCATGTCATTTGAGTATTTCTATCAAATTACTTGCAAAGTATTATGGTTATCACTATTGCATAAAAATCAAAACCACTACTTTCATAACTATGAATATGACTATGTGGTGGGCAATGGAACCATGGATTGTGTTGATATGGTGGAGGTTCCATTGCAAGGGTTATATCCATCTAGGATTAAACAACAAATGTCGCCAGTGATTCTTGTGTCGTAATATCCGTGTTAACCATAAGATCCGGAGTGGGACGGAGTAGTCAAAAGTGTTTCCACCTCTCGTTCATCAACGGATGCTCATTACCGGGTGCTCATGATCTTGCGAGACTTGATGCAGGGGTGGGAACCCGTAGAAGTCCCAACGGTAATGAGGTCTATGATGGGTTGCATCTGCCGGCGTAGGAATGTATGGTAGAGCCCTGCATTGACGTCATGGTCGGAGTCCACCCTGAAATCTATGGGAATAATGGGGCCGGCGTGGACCCAGGGTCGGAGTATGCAACAAAGGGTGGGTGTTCGAGGTAGCGGAGGATCATGATTGGCTAGACCTTATACCGGGCCTCACACCGAAGGAAGTGTGGACGGGAAAGCTGCCCGGTTGGCACCAAGGTTAAGATCTCTTATGGGTAAAGCAACACACCTCTGCAGAGTGTAAAGAACTGTGACCTGTCACTCCCTGTTCCGGTATGAGGAACTGCGAACGCGGCCGGAAAGGAGCTCCATGAAGTTCTAGTAAACCGGTGAAGGCTGACGGACATAGCTCTTTGGAATAAAAGCAATCTCTTGAAGAAATGTTTATCAAAACTTGCATTGGTATTAGACTTTCTGGTCTAATATCGTAGCTAGAGCATTAAACACCTCTTATCTATAATGAACTTGTTGAGTACGCTCGTACTCATACCACTCTTAAATCCCATGCTTAGATTGTCTGAATCGTCTGGAGGAGGACTACGACAACAATGAAGGAGCCGAGATCATCAGCTATGAAGAACTAGACCTCTCTGGAGGTATCGAAGGCGTAGACTACCTCATCGTCTACGGATCCGGGGAGGCTTCCGGAGGAGATCAAGCCTAGAGACATCCAGTAGTAGTAGTAACCAAGCAGCCCGAACTCTTAGTATTTAGCTGCTCGAGAAAATAAATGTATAACTTAATGAGACTCTTATATTGTAAGCTAAGTTGGGTTCGCCTCGAACCCAGGAGTATTCCTCTTAGGACCCAAGAGGAGCTCCGAGACGACATGTGTATGATATTTGTAATAATAAATGAATGAGTTATGGACCTGCTATGTTCTGTTGTACTACTCTGAGGGATGTAATATTTGCGGAATGGTACTTCGTGAATGTTATATCAACGACTGGCATACTACAACATGCAGTGGTATGCAGGGTCACCACACAACTATAATAGAAACTACTTTTATTATTTTTGATATAATGACGCAAACAAGACAAAGTAAAATAAACTAAGCAAAACTATAACAAAGTAAAGAGATTGGAGATGAGAGACTCCTCTTGCAGAAATCCTCTTTCTCCCCGGCAACGGCGCCAGAAAATCTTGATGGTGCTTGATGAGCGCAAATTTCACACCGTTGGGAAGCCCCAAGAGAAAGGTATGATGAGCACAACAGCAAGTTTTCCCTCAGTAAGAAACCAATGTTTAATCGACCAGTAGGATAAAGTCCCGACTTCTAAAGGTGCTGCTAGCTGACTATTGGCAATGCGCACTACCGGCGTCAGCAACAACGCGGAACCTACACAAAACATAACCAAAATACATTGCCCCAACGTTATAGTGAGGTTGTTAATCTCACCGGTTTTACTGAATACAAAAGATTAAACGTATCGTGTGGAAAGATGATGATTGTTTGCAGTGGAATTAAAGAGAACAATGCTTGCAGTAAGTAAACATAATAGGATGATTGTATCAGTGTAAAAGAAAGGACCAGGGTTCACAGCTCACTAGAGGTGTCTCTCCATAAAGATAAATAACATGCTAGGTGAACAAATTACAGCTGGGCAATTGATATAATAAATACCATACATGAAAAGATGATTACTACAAGATTTGTTTGGAAATTACAACATAATACATAATACATAGACCGTAATCCAACTTCGTCTATTACTAATAATCCACCTTCCGGTTATCGTTCGAACCCCTTCTAGTACTAAGTTGCAAACAACATATTATCTCATTAAGCAATGTGTGTAATGTAAACAATAGAATTACCCTTGGATAAAATATTGTTGTTTTCTCCCTAGTAGCAACAACACATCTATAATCTTAAAAGCTATTATCACTCTTTCAGAAAATTAGAGGCATGAATCTACTATCGAGCATAAATACTCCCTCTTGGAGTCACAAGCATTTACTTGGCCAGAGTATCTACTAGCAACGGAGAGCTAGCATGCAAGATCATAAATAATATATCACGGAGTGATGTTTTGGCTCATGGGAGTGTATGCTCCCTTTATTTTGAAATACATGTTAGACACATTTTAAAATGTCAAAAAAATTGAAACAAAAATTTCACACGTACATCTTCATGTGCTACACGCTCACAAAGTCGTTTCATGAAAAATTGACATGTCATGTGGTGTGTGTAAAAAAGACAAAATTCGGTGCTGAAACAAAGACTTGTCACAGGATGAATTTTCTCTTTTTCGCTTAGACTACACAAAATATCATTTTTTGGTGAAACTTGGCGAATACGCATATATTATGGAGATGTACATGTAAATTTTTTTGTCAAATTTTTTTAACACTTGGAAATATGCTTTTATGGTAGAGGGATCGTACGCACCCGGGAGCCGAATTGAGTTTCTAAAATGTATAATCGATCTCAACATAGTATTCAATATTCATCGGATCCCAGCAAATACAACATGTAGCATTACATAATGATGATCTTGATCATGATAGACATTTTACAAGATCTAAACATGATTCACAAATTGAAGAAGACAACCATCTAGCTACTGCTATGGACCCATAGTCCAGGGATGAACTACTCACGCATCACTTCGGAGGCATGCATGGTGATGTAGAGGCCTCCGGTGATGATCTCCCTCTCCGGCAGGGTGCCGGGAAGAGCTTCAGAACCCTCCCGATCTAGGGTCGGCGATGGCGGCCTCCTAGTCGTACCCGAACAGATCTCTCGAGACCTAGCTCCCAATATAAGGGCCAGGAGAGAGGCTGTCGAGGACACACGCAATCTTAGTAATCTTAGTCACCGCAAGCTTAGAGCTAGGTCCCTACGGAACTTAGTCTCTCGACGAGATCACAGCCGAAACCTTCGGCACCCATTGTAACCCGATATTTTCATAATCAGAATCAGACAGGCAGGACGTAAGGGTTTTACCTCATAGAGGGCCTGAACCTGGGTAAATCGCTCTCCCCGCTTGTTTGATAACCGATGTCTCGATTCAGCCTACAGGATTCCATCTACCATAAGCCCCTTACGGAGGGCATTGCCGAGGAGTACCCTCGACATCTCACCACAAATTAAATCATCTGGTCTATGGTCTCTAGTGAAAGATCGTTTCCATGTAAACCAATGCGAGCACATTGTGCCTAGTAAAGGCCCTAGAGCGAGGGAGAAACGCTCACTGTTCATGGAGCTCAATGAACAATTTGCAGTGGACAAGCCGCGCTACCCCACTTCTTGTTTGGAGCTTGCTGGCAATTTTCTGATGCCACTCATTCTAGAGGTAGTTTGGTGCTAGCGTAACTTACATTCTTGTCGTTTTTTTACAATTGTATAGATCTAGAACCCATCCAAAGTTTGACCATAGGAAAGGACAGAAACACGAGAGGTCGTGATGTGAGTAGCTTAACTATAATGTAGTTGACTAGTAGTTGATGTTCTCCATCCAAACTCTGCATCTGTCTAAGTGTCTAGCACCAAGAAACCAGAATGACAGTAAAAACAGGGGCATGGCATAGAAACATAAGGCTAGGGATATTTATTTGGACTTGAGTTTGAGTTCGTAGTTGCAAGCGAATTCTACGAGTAGTGTTGGGCTATTTTTTTAGGGAAGTGTTGGGCTATTAATTGACCCTTATCTCGTGTAGAAATCTAGAGGCACCAAATTAAGGTGTCAGACTCTATGTACCACCAAGAGTGGTGGATAGTGTATTATGGAGCGCCGGAGTTTCAACCAAATCAATGGGCAACTATAGATAATGTAGAAGATTGTTGGTATTACCTCGTCTTACACGTTAGACACGGACGCAAAGCAATGACATCCTTAGCTATGTTTGTGATATGGGCAAATTGGAATGAGAGAGACACTATGGTTTTTCACAACACCTCAACCTTTCCGTCCATAGTTTCAGTTAAAATTAAGGCGAAAGCACGCAATTGGGTTACCATGGGGCAAAACACTATGGGGAGTTTGGTAGCCTGCATGAGTTTGCTGCATCACTAGCGTAGTGGACGCATCACAGATGGGCCATGGGCAAAAAAAGTCACATTGTTTGGTGCTCTGCACAGAGTTTTTTTGGGCCCGTCGAGATTTAGTCTCTGCCCGTTTGCTAGGTCGGTTTTCAGGCCTACTAGCAGCCCAGAACGGCGCCCCTGTTGTTTAATTGCGACCCATAATCTTCTTCTACTAACTCTTCCCTTCAGTGGTGAGGTTATCGGCGATCAACAGCACAAGGAAAAACACAATCACAGTTCAGGCAAACTTAGCACTAATCATAGTCCAAACACGATCATAGTTCACAACATAGGACGATCATAATTCAACACACGGCAACAATAACAACTAGACACAGACATGGTAGCAGCGAGGCAGAACCAGGTAAGCTTCAGACATGACTTTCAAAGACGACACACCTGGTGGCATCGCCATGGTAACCGCACCTAGTCATCATCTCAGTGGAGGTGTAGTCGAAGATGACCACACTGTACTCGAAGGAGGACACCTTCTTGAAGATGAGGAACTAGCCTACCTGCAGCAGATGAGCGACGGTGAAGCCTACCCACCCCTGGTCGATGTATGCGTCATCGCATTATCTCGCCGTAGTCATCCTCCAGTTGCAGCCAGTGTTGGTGGTGACGATGATGTTTGAAGGGATTTTTCTGAACCACCTGACGAAATCTTGAGGGATCCGGAGCCGGCTAAATGTGGGCTTGAAGACGATGCACAAGAACTGGTCTGGCCCTACGTCCGGCTGGAAGTGTCCGACGTTAGCCGCCCTTCGCTCCTTGGACCGTCCCTCCTCTGGGGTCTCAGGTGATCCAAGCTTGAGCTTCTCAGTCTGCCACAAGAACACATGACATTAGAGGTGTGCCTGCTCACAAGTATATATAGATGAAAACGAACATTGAAAACAGGTGATGCCTCATACATTAGCTTACACGGCAGCTCAAGGGACTGCCCTCAAACTAAGTCTAGTGTGCAAGTAATCACACACGCATGACTGATGGCGTGTAACTCACACGTTCGTTGGGAACCCCAAGAGGAAGGTATGATGCGCACAGCAGCAAGTTTTCCCTCAGAAAGAAACCAAGGTTTATCGAACCAGGAGGAGCCAAGAAGCACGTTGAAGGTTGATGGCGGCGGGATGTAGTGCGGCGCAACACCAGGGATTCCAGCGCCAACGTGGAACCTACACAACACAACCAAAGTACTTTGCCCCAACGAAACAGTGAGGTTGTCAATCTCACCGGCTTGCTTAACAAAGGATTAACCGTATTGTGTGGAAGATGATTGTTTGCAGAAAACAGTAGAACAAGTATTGCAGTAGATTGTATTTCAGTATAGAGAATTGGACCGGGGTCCACAGTTCACTAGAGGTGTCTCTCCCATAAGATAAACAGCATGTTGGGTGAACAAATTACAGTTGGGCAATTGACAAATAAAGAGGGCATGACCATGCACATACATATTATGATGAGTATAGTGAGATTTAATTGGGCATTACGACAAAGTACATAGACCGCTATCCAGCATGCATCTATGCCTAAAAAGTCCACCTTCAGATTATCATCCGAACCCCCTCCAGTATTAAGTTGCTAACAACAGACAATTGCATTAAGTATTGCGCGTAATGTAATTAGTGACTACATCCTTGAACATAGCACCAATGTTTTATCCCTAGTGGCAACAGCACATCCATAACCTTAGAGGTTCTTGTCACCCCTCCAGATTCACGGAGACATGAACCCACTATCGAGTATAAATACTCCCTCTTGGAGTTACTAGCATCAACTTGGCCAGAGCATCTACTAATAACGGAGAGCATGCAAGATCATAAACAACACATAGACATAACTTTGATAATCAACATAACAAGTATTCTCTATTCATCGGATCCCAACAAACGCAACATATAGAATTACAGATAGATGATCTTGATCATGTTAGGCAGCTCACAAGATCCGACAATGAAGCACAATGGGGAGAAGACAACCATCTAGCTACTGCTATGGACCCATAGTCCAGGGGTAGACTACTCACACATCACTCCGGAGGCGACCATGGCGGCGTAGAGTCCTCCGGGAGATGAATCCCCTCTCCGGCCGTTGCCGGAGGCGATCTCCTGGATCCCCCGAGATGGGATCGGCGGCGGCGGCGTCTCTGGAAGGTTTTCCGTATCGTGGCTCTCGGTACTGGGGGTTTCGCAATGGAGGCTTTAAGTAGGCGGAAGGGCAGGTCAGGAGGCGGCACGAGGGCCCCACACCACAGGGCCGCGCGGCCAAAGGGGGGGCCGCGCCGCCCTAGGGTGTGGCCACCTCGTGGCCCCACTTCGTCTCCTCTTCGGACTTCTGGAAGCTTCGTGGCAAAATAGGACCCTGGGCGTTGATTTCGTCCAATTCCGAGAATATTTCGTTACTAGGATTTCTGAAACCAAAAACAACAGAAAACAGCAACTAGCACTTCAGCATCTTGTTAATAGGTTAGTTCCAGAAAATGCACGAATATGACATAAAGTGTGCATAAAACATGTAGATAACATCAATAATGTGGCATGGAACATAAGAAATTATCGATACGTTGGAGACGTATCAGCATCCCCAAGCTTAGTTCTGCTCGTCCTGAGCAGGTAAAACGATAACACAGATAATTTCTGGAGTGACATGCCATCATAACCTTGATCATACTATTTGTAAAGCATATGTAGTGAATGCAGCGATCAAAACAATGTATATGACATGAGTAAACAAGTGAATCATATAGCAAACTTTTCATGAATAGCACTTCAAGACAAGCATCAATAAGTCTTGCATAAGAGTTAACTCATAAAGCAATAATTCAAAGTAAAGGCATTGAAGCAACACAAAGGAAGATTAAGTTTTAGCGGTTGCTTTCAACTTATAACATGTATATCTCATGGATAATTGTCAACATAGAGTAATATAATAAGTGCAATAAGCAAGTATGTAGGAATCAATGCACAGTTCACAAAAGTGTTTGCTTCTTGAGGTGGAGAGAAATAGGTGAACTGACTCAACAATGAAAGTAAAAGAATGGCCCTCCATAGAGGAAAAGCATCGATTGCTATATTTGTGCTAGAGCTTTGATTTTGAAAACATGAAACAATTTTGTCAACGGTAGTAATAAAGCATATGTATCATGTAAATTATATCTTACAAGTTGCAAGCCTCATGCATAGTATACTAATAGTGCCCGCACCTTGTCCTAATTAGCTTGGACTACCGGATCATCACAATGCACATGTTTTAACCAAGTGTCACAAAGGGGTACCTCTATGCCGCCTGTACAAAGGTCTAAGGAGAAAGCTCGCATTTTGGATTTCTCACTATTGATTATTCTCAACTTAGACATCCATACCGGGACAACATAGACAACAGATAGTGGACTCCTCTTTTATGCATAAGCATGTAGCAACAATTAATAATTTTCTCATATGAGATTGAGGATATATGTCCAAAACTGAAACTTCCACCATGGATCATGGCTTTAGTTAGCGGCCCAATGTTCTTCTCTAACAATATGCATGCTTAACCATAAGGTGGTAGATCGCTCTTACTTCAGACAAGACGAACATGCATAGCAACTCACATGAAATTCAACAAAGAGTAGTTGATGGCGTCCCCAGTGAACATGGTTATCGCACAACAAGCAACTTAATAAGAGATAAAGTGCATAATTACATATTCAATACCACAATAGTTTTTAAGCTATTTGTCCCATGAGCTATATATTGCAAAGGTGAATGATGGAATTTTAAAGGTAGCACTCAAGCAATTTACTTTGGAATGGCGGAAAATACCATGTAGTAGGTTGGTATGGTGGACACAAATGGCATAGTGGTTGGCTCAAGTATTTTGGATGCATGAGAAGTATTCCCTCTCGATACAAGGTTTAGGCTAGCAAGGCTTATTTGAAACAAACACAAGGATGAACCGGTGCAGCAAAACTCACATAAAAGACATATTGAAAACATTATAAGACTCTACACCGTCTTCCTTGTTGTTCAAACTCAATACTAGAAATTATCTAGACCTTAGAGAAACCAAATATGCAAACCAAATTTTAGCATGCTCTATGTATTTCTTCATTAATGGGTGCAAAGCATATGATGCAAGAGCTTAAACATGAGCACAACAATAGCCAAGTATCACATTACCCAAGACATTTATAGCAATTACTACATGTATCATTTTCCAATTCCAACCATATAACAATTTAACGAAGGAGAAACTTCGCCATGAATACTATGAGTAGAAGCTAAGGACATACTTGTCCATATGCTACAGCGGAGCGTGTCTCTCTCCCATAAAGTGAATGCTAGGATCCATTTTATTCAAACAAAACAAAAAACAAAAACAAACCGACGCTCCAAGCAAAGCACATAAGATGTGATGGAATAAAAATATAGTTTCAGGGGAGGAACCTGATAATGTTGTCGATGAAGAGGGGATGCCTTGGGCATCCCCAAGCTTAGACGCTTGAGTCTTCTTAGAATATGCAGGGGTGAACCACCGAGGCATCCCCAAGCTTAGAGCTTTCACTCTCCTTGATCATGTTGCATCATACTCCTCTCTTGATCCTTGAAAACTTCCTCCACACCAAACTTAGAACAACTCATTAGAGGGTTAGCGACAATAAAAATTAACATGTTCAGAGGTGACACAATCATTCTTAACACTTCTGGACATTGCATAAAGCTACTGGACATTAATGGATCAAAGAAATTCATCCAACATAGCAAAAGAGGCAATGCGAAATAAAAGGCAGAATCTGTCAAAACAGAACAGTTCGTATTGACGAATTTTATCGAGGCACCAGACTTGCTCAAATGAAAATGCTCAAATTGAATGAAAGTTGCGTACATATCTGAGGATCACTCACGTAAATTGGCATAATTTTCTGTGTTACCTACAGAGAAAACAGCCCAGATTCGTGACAGCAAAGAAATCTGTTTCTGCGCAGTAATCCAAATCTAGTATGAACTTTTCTATCAACGACTTTACTTGGCACAACAAAACACTAAACTAAGATAAGGAGAGGTTGCTACAGTAGTAAACAACTTCCAAGACACAAAATAAAAACAAAGTACTGTAGGTAAAAACATGGGTTGTCTCCCATAAGCGCTTTTCTTTAACGCCTTTCAGCTAGGCGCAGAAAGTGTGTATCAAGTATTATCGAAGGGTGGTGTATCGTTATTATGAGCTCCCCCATCCGCAGTGGTACTAAGGGCTTTGTCAATTTTAGGCCTATAATAATACTTCTTTGGTTTAGGCACTTTAGAGACATACATAAACTTTTGCTCCTTACCCACATAAGCTTTCTCCTTATATTTAAGAGAAGAAAATGTTGAACCCAAGGTTCCCATAGCTTTTTCAAGCTCATCAATCCTATTGATTTGATCATCATGGACAACACAAGTTCCTAGGACACTAATTCTTTCATCAATTCCTCCTAAGGATTTATCAAGTTCATCAGTTTTATCAAGTAACATTTCCAATTTAGCTTCAATACTTGGAAAAATTTTCTCTATGGTTTCCAATTTTTTCATAACATCTTCAAGAGAGATTTCAGTTTTAACTTCATCAACAGGAGGTATTCCAAATAGACTCTCAATAATGCAACTAGCTTCTAATGCAGTAGTACTTAGGAAGTTACCTTTTGCGAGACTATCAAGAACATACCTATTCCAGCTAGAGATACCAACATAAAAATTCCTGAGTAAGATAGTGGTGGAGTGTTTCTTAGTGCACCTATTATGGGCATCACTAATTCTATACCAAGCATCTCTTAAACATTCTCCCCCTCGTTGCTTAAACGTACGGACTTCAACTTCAGGATTATTCATTTTAGCAGTAGTAAATAAAGCAAACTAGATAAAGTAAATGCAAGTAACTAATTTTTTTGTGTTTTTGATATAGCAAACAAGATAGCAAATAAAGTAAAACTAGCAACTAATTTTTTTGTATTTTGATTTAGTGCAGCAAACAAAGTAGTAAATAAAACTAAGCAAGACAAAAACAAAGTAAAGAGATTGAGAAGTGAAGACTCCCCTTGCAGCGTGTCTTGATCTCCCCGGCAACGGCGCCAGAAAAAGAGCTTGATGGCGTGTAACTCACACGTTCGTTGGGAACCCCAAGAGGAAGGTATGATGCGCACAGCAGCAAGTTTTCCCTCAGAAAGAAACCAAGGTTTATCGAACCAGGAGAAGCCAAGAAGCATGTTGAAGGTTGATGGCGGCGGGATGTAGTGCGGTGCAACACCAGGGATTCCGGCGCCAACGTGGAACCTACACAACACAACCAAAGTACTTTGCCCCAACGAAACAGTGAGGTTGTCAATCTCACCGGCTTGCTGTAACAAAGGATTAACCGTATTGTGTGGAAGATGATTGTTTGCAGAAAACAGTAGAACAAGTATTGCAGTAGATTGTATTTCAGTATAGAGAATTGGACCGGGGTCCACAGTTCACTAGAGGTGTCTCTCCCATAAGATAAACAGCATGTTGGGTGAACAAATTACAGTTGGGCAATTGACAAATAAAGAGGGCATGACCATGCACATACATATTATGATGAGTATAGTGAGATTTAATTGGGCATTACGACAAAGTACATAGACCGCCATCCAGCATGCATCTATGCCTAAAAAGTCCACCTTCAGGTTATCATCCGAACCCCCTCCAAACATTAAGTTGCTAACAACAGACAATTGCATTAAGTATTGCGCGTAATGTAATTAGTGACTACATCCTTGAACATAGCACCAATGTTTTATCCCTAGTGGCAACAGCACATCCATAACCTTAGAGGTTCTTGTCACCCCTCCAGATTCACGGAGACATGAACCCACTATCGAGCATAAATACTCCCTCTTGGAGTTACTAGCATCAACTTGGCCAGAGCATCTACTAATAACGGAGAGCATGCAAGATCATAAACAACACATAGACATAACTTTGATAATCAACATAATAAGTATTCTCTATTCATCAGATCCCAACAAACGCAACATATAGATTTACAGATAGATGATCTTGATCATGTTAGGCAGCTCACAAGATCCGACAATGAAGCACAATGGGGAGAAGACAACCATCTAGCTACTGCTATGGACCCATAGTCCAGGGGTAGACTACTCACACATCACTCCGGAGGCGACCATGGTGGCGTAGAGTCCTCCGGGAGATGAATCCCCTCTCCGGCCGTTGCCGGAGGCGATCTCCTGGATCCCCCGAGATGGGATCGGCGGCGGCGGCGTCTCTGGAAAGTTTTCCGTATCGTGGCTCTCGGTACTGGGGGTTTCACAACGGAGGCTTTAAGTAGGCGGAAGGGCAGGTCAGGAGGCGGCACGAGGGCCCCACACCACAGGGCCGCGGCCAAGGGGGGGGGGGCGCCGCCCTAGGGTGTGGCCACCTCGTGGCCCCACTTCGTCTCCTCTTCGGACTTCTGGAAGCTTCGTGGCAAAATAGGACCCTGGGCGTTGATTTCGTCCAATTCCGAGAATATTTCGTTACTAGGATTTCTGAAACCAAAAACAGCAGAAACAAAGAATCGGCACTTCGGCATCTTGTTAATAGGTTAGTTCCAGAAAATGCACGAATATGACATAAAGTGTGCATAAAACATGTAGATAACATCAATAATGTGGCATGGAACATAAGAAATTATCGATACGTTGGAGACGTATCAATGACTAAGTTTGGAGGCATCACCTTGCCTTCCATTGTGCCTTTGTTGAATCATTTGCCAATGCACTAGACAAACCAAAATGAGGTCTCATATGTAGGATCAGACGGTAGGCAAAGGGACTGTTCGCAAACTAAGTCTAGTGTGCAACAAATATGGCACCCATGCCTAAGTTTTAGGGCAGCACCCTGCCTTCCGTTGGGCCATAGTTAAATCATTGACCATTGCACATAAAGAAATACAAACATGGAAATCAAGGTAACAAAGTCCTCATACAATGAGCACATATGGAGGAGATGTTTGATCAGAACCAATGGCATGGTGATGTTCAGTCATGCCATAGGTTCCGATCAACCATCTCATCACACTATGATTCCCGGTTACAATCATCGGCCTAGTTCAATCAGAAAAAACAAGTTCTACAACAAACTAAACTCCAACACAAAAAAACCCTTGCCCTCTCTATATGAACAGTAAAATCTGGTAGTTTCAGCAATTCACAACCCGATCTAGGAAGGATCTACCGCGATTGGAGATTAGAGTTACAAATCTTAGCAAATCGAGGTTGTGAACACCAAGAATTGGACAAGAACAGCAAGCAATGGAAACGAACACCTTGCAACTAAACCCCAGCACAAAAAGTGCTTGAGTTGCACTTTTTTGTTAAAAAGGTGCAATGTGCAACTGGACCGAGTTGCACTTTTCTTTAAACTGCAGTTGCACTTTTTTGAGGTGACTGAGACTTAAGAAAATCTCAGTCAACTTAGA
Organism: Lolium perenne; assembly: GCF_019359855.2. Lineage (NCBI taxonomy): Eukaryota > Viridiplantae > Streptophyta > Magnoliopsida > Poales > Poaceae > Lolium > Lolium perenne. The sequence continues at coordinate 95,269,022 of NC_067247.2, forward strand.
CATAGACACACCCTAGTTTTATGTCTATAAATTATGGTACTAGATAGCTAGATCAAATATGAGCTCCATCCAAAGTTTAAGCCTGAAGATGCCCCCATTACAACACAATATATGGGATGTTCATAGGTTAGGATCATTTCTATTGGATAATTAGGCACAATTTGCATGAATAATTCCAGAATATTAAACATGACGACATCAACTACTAACACGTGAAACTCGAACATACTAGATGCATTAATCAACATGAACAGTAGTAGGGCAAAGAACAGAACATCCATCGCAAAATGGATCGAGATATGTCTCACGTACCGATCTGGTGGAGGTGGCGGTGGAGGTGTAGCAGATGATGTTGCGGCAGTAACGTTGTTGACGACATGAACGATGGGTTGAAGTAGACGGTGTTGAAGACGACGGTAGGCAGCACCGCCCGACTTGGATGGAAGATGACCCATAGTGAAGAACTTGAGCAGTCGTGTGGAGCGCTTCCCAAAAACCTAATTCGCCCTCTCCCGTACAGGATCAAAAGGGCAAGCGGTTCCGGAGACCTGCTCTCCCGTTCGCCGATGCACGTCGGAGCGCAGGATGGAGGAGGCTACGATGGAGGCGCAAGCAGAGAGAGGTGGAAAAACCCTAACTCGTGTATTAGATATGTTTCTGCGGTAGTCGGGCAAGAGATTATATAGGCTCTGGAAACCCTAGGCAACGTGGGCCACGCCCACGTCGCGCGCACATTTTGAGTCGGTTACAGATAGCCCACGGTTCGGGCGACCCGAACCGACTAACTGTGACGCGCCCGTCTAGGACTCTGTTTGTTTTCCTGAACTGCAAAAAGCAAGGAAAGTCTCGGCTCGAGGCTCAATCCACTCACCACAAGCGCGGCGCGCGCGTGACGTGTCGAGTCGAGTCGAGACAAGCGAGGAGGAGGAGGAGGAGCGCGCATGAACCACTCCTCTTCTCACTCACTTGCTAGTGGTGGAACAACCCACTTTATAACGTGGTCTAACTTCCTCCCGACTTTCCATGTGAGACTAAACTTTCCACCTCTTGCCACTCCCTAGTGAGCTGCCACCCACTTGGGCTCAAACTCACATGGGCTGTCATAATGTGGGCTTTGAGGTTTATAGGGAAATCTGAAATCTAATGTGGGCCACTAAAAGTGGACCCAATATTTCAACAATCCCCCACCAGATCTCAAATGCCCATTTAGATATTTACCAATACTCGTTGCTTGTTTACATACCAGTGTTTCAGCAGAGACTGTTTAGTTGAACTTGCACCTAGAACCTTAAGCTACATCCATTCACACTTGAACAATGAACTAAGCCTTGAATTGCAAGTTTTGCGTGAACAAATTTCACTCAAAGCCATAACCAGTACATGGCTGCCAGTAGCCTACCCCACGGGTGAAGCATATGTGTCATACTTCGTGGTCTCTTCATGAGTTTATAGAGATCACCCAAATCTCATAGATTGCAACGTTTAACAATCAGACTCATATAGGTGTGTTATTTCAAGAATGCTCTGTAGGACATCATCTTTGCTAAAATAGCCAACATAAACACATTAAGTCTTGTTGCCAACCTGCCTTACAATTGAGAGTTGTGCATCTTCACATAGAGATGGTTACATAATACTCTCCTCAATTAAACCACTAGTTTGTTCTTCCCAGGTCCTAATTCACGGGATCTCCGATCACAAAGGTTGGGTTACCACTATGGTGTAACATCAACGGTCTCAAACCCATCTCTCTCGATGCACTTTCTATCACATTACGTGATAGTCCCTTTGTAAAGGGATCTGCCAGGTTTTTGTCTGTTTGAATATATGTAACAGTTATTACTCCGGAGTTTCGCAATTCGCTAACATACTACAAACGTCTCTTGACGTGTCTGGATGACTTCGTGTTATCCTTAGAATTGTTCACTTTGAAAATTACAGTTTTATTATCACAATTCAAAAGGATTGCCGGAATAGGTTTGTCAACCACAGGCAAGTCCATCAAGAGCTCAAGATCTTCTCAACATAATGATAGCAAGTCTTGTCAACATAGCTGGACAAGACTTGCTATCAATATAGCCGAACCGGCTCAAGATCTTCTCAACATAATGGGATTGTGTTAGAGTAATCCCACTCTCGTTCTTAATAAGCTTGATGTTCAGAATCACATCAGCTTCTCCCAGGTCTTTCATATCAAAGCACTTTGACAAGAAATACTTGACCTCATGTATTACTTTCATGTTTGTACCAAAGATCAGAATATCATCCACATACAAACATAGTATAACACCTTCGCCCCCACTATGTCCATAGTAAACGCACTTGTCAGCCTCATTAACAACAAAGCCTACATAAGTTGAAGTTTTGTTAAACTTCTCATGTCATTGCTTAGGTGCTTGTTTCAGGCCATATAAAGATTTCAGCAGCTTGCACACCTTTCTTTCTTCACCTTTTACTACAAACCCATCAGGCAGATCCATATAGATTTCCTCTTCCAACTATCCATTTAGAAAAGCTGTCTTTACGTCTATTTGATGAACGATAAGACCATAGGAGGCAGCCATGGACAGTAGTACTCGAATGGTAGTAAGTCTAGGGACATGTGCATAGGTGTCGAAGTAATCTTCGCCTTCTCTCTATGTGTATCCTTTAGCTACAAGCCGCGCCTTGTACTTCTCAATAGTACCATCAGGTCTCAGCTTTTTCTTGAACACCCATTTGCATTCCACAGGCTTGCATCCATGGGGTCGTTCTGATATCTCCCAAGTTCCATTAGAAAGAATAGAGTCCATCTCATTATGGACATCTTCTTTCAGTCATCTGCATCTGGAGATGCATATGCCTCTGCAATGAACGTGGGAGTATCATCCACAAGGTACACAATGAAATCGTCACCAAAGGATTTTTCAATCCTCCGTCTCTTTCTCCGTTTAGGAGCTTCATTGTTATCCTTCTCAGTAACATTCTCTTGTGATTCTTCAAAATACTCATTAGATGTACTAGATTCAGGAATTATCTAAGTAGAAATTCTAGCAATACTATGCATATCTTTCATAGGAAACAAATTCTCAAAAAATATTGCATCACGAGATTCCATAATAGTATCAACATGCATATCTGGTACTCAGATTGAACTACTAAAAATC